>NC_052340.1:16161810-16461810 GCF_016432855.1 Salvelinus namaycush | reverse complement strand
CATTTGCGATTTCTTTTGTCCCTGGCCTACACACACACACACACACACCCCATAATGTCAATGTGGAATTATGTTTAGACATTTTTGCAAATTATAAAAAAAGGAAAAGCTAAAATGTCTCAAATCAATAAGTATTCGACCCCTTTATGGTAAGCCTAAATAAGTTCAGGAATACAAATTTGTTTAATAAGTTGCATGGACTTTTTGAACAACTACTTCATCGCTGTACCCCACACATACAGATAATTGTAAGGTCCCTCAGTCAAGCAGTGAATTTTAAACAGATTCAACCACAAAGACCAGGGAGGCTTTCCAATTCTTAAAGGGCACATATTGGTAGATGAGTGTAAAACATTTTTTTTAATAACAAAACAAGATATTGAATATCCCTTTGAGCATGGTGAAGTTATTAATTGCACTTTGGATGTTGTATCAATACACCCAGGCCCAAGGCACTAAAGTAAAACTGAAAAAAATGTGGTAAAGCAATTTACATTGTATTCAAGAAAAACAGTTATTTGGGGCAAATCCAATACAACACATTGCTGAGTACCACTCTCCATATTTTCAAACATAGTGGTGGCTGCATCATGTTATGGGTATGCTTGTATTCGTTAAGGACTGGGGAGTTTTTCAGGATATAAAATAAACAGAATAGAGCTTAGCACAAGCAAAATCTTAGAGGAAAACCTGGTTGTCTGCTTTCACCAGACACTGGGAGATGAATTCACCTTTCAGCAGGACAATAACCTAAAACACAAGGCCATATCTACACTGGAGTTGCTTACCAAGAAGACAGTGAATGTTCCTGAGTGGCCGAGTTACAGTTGACTTAAATCTGCTTGAAAATCTAGAGCAAGACCTGAAAATAGTTGTCTAGCAATGATCAACAACCAATGACACAGCTTGAAGGATTTTTAAAGCATAAATGGGCAAATATTCCCCAATCTAGGTGTAGAAAGCTCTTAGAGACTTACCTGGAAAGACTCAATGTGCTACTACAATGTATTGAGTCAGGGTTGTGAATAGTTATGTAAATGAGATATTTTCCCCATTTCATTTCTAATAAATTTGCAACAAAAAAAACAACAACATGTTTTCACTTTGTCATTATGGGGTATTGTATGTAGATGGGTGAAAAAAAACATCAATTTAATCCATTATGAATTCAGGCTGTAACAAAATGTAGAATAAGTCAAGGGTATATGAATACTTTATGAAGGCCCTGTATCTGTCAAGCCCCCTGAGGAGAGGCAGCGTGGGCACTCTCTCTCTCCCTCTTTTCTCTTTGGAATCAGAAGAGATAATTGCTACATGTCTGATGAAGATAAAGCTGTATTTTAATAGCTGAATAAGCAGCACGGCCGGAGCCCACTGTAAACGACCGCAAACAACTCAGAAATACTATGCAAGCCGAAATGTCGTGCTCCTACAAAAACAACAATGCACACACTTACGTGCACGCACACACACACGCAAATGTACGCACAAACGAGCACCCTTGAACCACAGCTATTTATACAGGCTTCCTTTCCGCTAGCTCTCACTGTCACAAACACCACAGCTACTTCAACAAACTCTCTGCCCTGTCCCCAAACATACCATAGCCATAATTTGTGCATTTTTCACAGCCTACATGTTAGACAACACTATTTAAGCATGCAGAAATGAGTGCAATCAATCCAAAACAAAGAATTGCGGTCACTGTAGAACACGGATCTCAAGACTGACGCATCCAACTAAAAGTTAAGTCAGCTCTACATATTCATTCTATTTCTGTGCGAAGTTTGTGTGAAATAATTAAAAGAATTCCCTTGAATGGTTGAGTTCAGGATTAAGGTATAAACTGTTGCTAGATTAGTGGCTAGGGGCAGCTGTCTGCCCACAGAGGTGTGGCTGTGACCTTTAACCCCTGGCTGCCTGCCCTCTGACCTGCTTCGTTGTAGACGGCTGACAGCTTGTCCAACATGTCCCTGTCCAGAGCCAGGATCTGCTGCTCCAGAATGGAGGAATAGGACAGACCGTCGCTGCGCTCCTTTTCATCCTTCTCCTTCTCCTTCTCTCGGTCGTAGCTCAGGAGCTGCTGACGCAGCGCCTCCGACAGATGGGCCTTGGCAAAGTCAGCCGCCGCCTGGGAGGAAGAGGGAGGGGAGAGAGGACTACAGTGAGCTGGCTATACTGAAGTTAGAGTTATGTATGGTGTAAACTGTAAGAAATTGTAAGCCAAGTGATGTTCACAGCTCTGCCTCGCCACACAGCATCAAACTTTTTGTGTGACTACAGTGCAGGCGGGCACACACACACACACACACTTGGGGGAGAAGACCGAGGCTACAGTAGCGGTGACCTGGCTGTCCTTCGTTCCTTGCTGAAACCCAGATAAAGCAGGAGATAAATAGCCAGAGATGAGGGGGAGAAACTACACCATTAGCCAAACACACTTCCCCTCCCTCCGCTGTGCTGTGGAATACAGCTGAGCAAGAGAAACTCAATCCTCCCCTATCCATTTCAGCCAGGCGATAACGTCACTGCACACCCTTTTACGGACAAATATGCAACATTTCCCGGCAAAAAGATTGGCTCGTTTCTCTACTCCTTTCCTGAATCATGGCCAGAGAGAGAGATTCAAGCCAAGCCGAGCTGAGCCAAAACCAAAAGAGAAAGATAGCAGTGTAAGCTAATGAGGGTTTTTTGGCCTGTTATATTGCCTCGCCATGTTTCCATCCACTAGCCTTGTTTCAGCCATGTTGTTTCAGCCATGTTGTGGCCTGGCTGTTTATCAGGGGGCTTGGCGTTTGTATACGAGGTCAAGGGCCGCAGACAGTGCCTGAGCTTGTGCCTTATCATTCTGAAACCTTCTCTGCCAAACATTTCAACTCGCTTCACTTTCTCCGACTCTCCCTCACCGTATCGCTCTCTCCGACTCTCCCTCACCGTATCGCTCTCTCCCTCACCGTATCGCTCTCTCCCTCACCGTATCGCTCTCTCCGACTCGCTCTCCCTCACCGTATCGCTCTCTCCGACTCGCTCTCCCTCACCGTATCGCTCTCTCCGACTCGCTCTCCCTCACCGTATCGCTCTCTCCGACTCGCTCTCCCTCACCGTATCGCTCTCTCCGACTCGCTCTCCCTCACCGTATCGCTCTCTCCGACTCGCTCTCCCTCACCGTATCGCTCTCTCCGACTCGCTCTCCCTCACCGTATCGCTCTCTCCGACTCGCTCTCCCTCACCGTATCGCTCTCTCCGACTCGCTCTCCCTCACCGTATCGCTCTCTCCGACTCGCTCTCCCTCACCGTATCGCTCTCTCCGACTCGCTCTCCCTCACCGTATCGCTCTCTCCGACTCGCTCTCCCTCACCGTATCGCTCTCTCCGACTCGCTCTCCCTCACCGTATCGCTCTCTCCGACTCGCTCTCCCTCACCGTATCGCTCTCTCCGACTCGCTCTCCCTCACCGTATCGCTCTCTCCGACTCGCTCTCCCTCACCGTATCGCTCTCTCCGACTCGCTCTCCCTCACCGTATCGCTCTCTCCGACTCGCTCTCCCTCACCGTATCGCTCTCTCCGACTCGCTCTCCCTCACCGTATCGCTCTCTCCGACTCGCTCTCCCTCACCGTATCGCTCTCTCCGACTCGCTCTCCCTCACCGTATCGCTCTCTCCGACTCGCTCTCCCTCACCGTATCGCTCTCTCCGACTCGCTCTCCCTCACCGTATCGCTCTCTCCGACTCGCTCTCCCTCACCGTATCGCTCTCTCCGACTCGCTCTCCCTCACCGTATCGCTCTCTCCGACTCGCTCTCCCTCACCGTATCGCTCTCTCCGACTCGCTCTCCCTCACCGTATCGCTCTCTCCGACTCGCTCTCCCTCACCGTATCGCTCTCTCCGACTCGCTCTCCCTCACCGTATCGCTCTCTCCGACTCGCTCTCCCTCACCGTATCGCTCTCTCCGACTCGCTCTCCCTCACCGTATCGCTCTCTCCGACTCGCTCTCCCTCACCGTATCGCTCTCTCCGACTCGCTCTCCCTCACCGTATCGCTCTCTCCGACTCGCTCTCCCTCTGAATGTCCCTTGCTCTCAGTGGCTGACCCCTTCCCCTCTGTCTGCTGTTCCCACAACCCCTCAGTCCTCTGTGTTCTCTTTGGTGCAGAGGCCTATGGGTGGAATATCCGTCTAGGCCTCTTTCTCTGGCCTTTCTCGGAGCTGCATGGGGACATATCTGACGCAGTCTCAGACATTCCTTCCTGTGGTTACCATAGTGACCGCAGGGATCATAAACAGAGGTCAGAGAGAGAAATAAGTATTTCTGGAGGAACTACATGGGACAGTAATGACCACATTAATAGCTGCTTTGGAACATTGTTATTGTGACTTACGAGGCCTGTCTTTGTTGACAATGGCGATTCATCCTTTCAGACATCCCAAGAGCAGCTGTGAGTGTGTGTGTATATGAGTGAGTGAACACAGCCATTAAAGCTTGGATAAACAAACAAACAAACACAGGGATATGTCTTAGTTATCCTGTTAAGTAACAGAGTGGATGATCAGACACCTGTTAAGAGCTCAGTCTCTGATCCCTGATCTACTCTGGCCTGTCCTACTCCCACTGCACCCCCTGACCTGTCCTACTCCCACTGCACCCCCTGACCTGTCC
The DNA here is from genome assembly GCF_016432855.1 of Salvelinus namaycush. Classification (NCBI taxonomy): domain Eukaryota; kingdom Metazoa; phylum Chordata; class Actinopteri; order Salmoniformes; family Salmonidae; genus Salvelinus; species Salvelinus namaycush. The sequence continues at coordinate 16,457,157 of NC_052340.1, read as the reverse complement.
TACTCCCACTGCACCCCCTGACCTGTCCTACTCCCACTGCACCCCCTGACCTGTCCTACTCCCACTGCCTGCACACTGATCAACACCACATGTAGTACAATACTTTAGACCTACTGGGATGTCAACGTGTCTACGATTACCCAGATATGATCAGACGCCTGAGACGAGAAAGTAGGGTGGTGGGGAAACAGATGAAGGGGCAGCAGTCACGGTTTGAACAGAGAGTGTGTGTGTGTGTGTGACTTATCTGGGCTGTGTTATTTGCTGTGTCCAGTGATGGAGAGCGGAAGGGAGGACTGTGGAGAGAAAAAAATAAAGGGATGACAGAAGTATGGAGAGAGGGATGATGGAGGGACGGAGAGAGGGATGATGGAGGTATAATGGAGGAGTGTGTGTGAGAGAGAGATCAGAGTGGTGTTATCTGCTGTGTGGGCACGCACGACTCCAGCAGCCGACAGTTCTGCTGCTGCAGGGACATCTTAATCATTACAGTGACTAACTGGTGTGTGTGCTGACTGGAGGGTTTCAATAGCCTCAAACTACATCATTTTACCACACCGTCCAATGGCAGTTGGGTTTCAGACTACGTATTCTCTAATTATGCTTAACAATCTTTACTTGACTGCCTAACTATTTAGTTCCTAACTTTGTATTCTTCATGATTTAGTTCCTAACATTCTACATGTCTGTCAGTTAGAATGACATCACTCACCTTGAAAAACAATGTATAGGAAAAACTTGGAAGTCATTAACACAATTGAAAAATCGAATGTTTAATTATTGAAATAGCATGTTCGACCGAGAAATTGTACCAATCTGTTTAAGGCCATGTGGCAAACAATAATGCAGGCACTAGGGATGGGGGTGTGAGCATGCGGGTCTGGGCAGAGGAGATGTGTGCGTAAGTATACGTTTGTTTTTGGAATGTAAAAATAAATATATATCTTTTTTTAAAGACGCCGTGGACGGCAGTAGCAGAAGGCTCAACAGCCTAGCCTAATGAGCAAAATGACCATGTATTGGGAGTTGGCCTTGAGGCGATGCTTCACCAAGGCAACAACAAAGCAGCGGATCCGATCATAGGAGAGAGGCGTCTGTCAGCAAAGAGATGGAAAGGCAGCAAACATGCTCTCCTGATGAGACACACATTTATCACCTCACACAGGGGAGTATGCCCTGTGTTCTTCAGCTATGTTCTACAAGGAGATTCCCCCTCCCTACACACATGAACACACACAGCTCCCCTTATATAACCAAACACTCTGAAGACCTTCTCCCCCCCCCCCCCCCCAACTGCACACGTTCCAAATCCCCTCTGCCCCCCATACCATCACCATATTCCTTGCCCAATCCAAATGCATAACCAATCCACCACTCATCCAATGATAACAGCCAGATCTCTTTACCATAGGCATCCATCAGACAGTGAGGTTATTAGATCCAGGGAGAGTTATGTACTGTAGGTCTCTTCAGGCTGACTGAGGGAGGAAGAGAGAGGGGGACTGAACAGAATGACCGCAAGGGAGAGGACTGAACAGCTTCTCTACTGCCAGGTTTAATGATGGATAAGGAAGGGGGAAAGTAATTTTTTCATAAGGAGGGGAGTGGGTCTGTCTTATTTTAACTGCTGTTTCTCCAACAGAGTGAGAAAGGGAGAGGGGGGGCAGTTAACTAGCATAACTGAAGTACATCATTAAAATACATTCTCCATTTGTACAAAGAGAGGACGAGAGAGAGGGGGAAGTAGAGGAAGCGAGAGGAGTAGAGAGCGAGAGGACGGCAGTGGATTAGCTTTGCTGAAGTACATCATTTAAAAAATATTCTCCATTTGTACAAAGAGAGAGAGACAGAGAGCGAGATATTCAGATATCAGTAAGAGTCAAAGGCCTGGCTGACAATGAGGATAGAATGCTAGAGAGGAAGAGTCTGTGGCCATCTTTGATTGAACACAGAGATGTGGGGGATACTCGTCTCAGCTCACCTCTTAGCTACCCAGTGCCAATGTTGTCCAACATGAAGGAGTGGAACACAGAAAGGCAGCTGTACTTTGTTGTAAACTACTGTCAAACTTACAGTGCATTCGGAAAGTATTCAGACCCCTTGACTTTTTCCACATTTTGTTACAGCCTTATTTTATTCTAAAATGGATAAAAATGGTCTTCCCCCTCAAATCTACACACAATACCCCATAATGACAACGCAAAAAAACATTTAAAATGTTTGCAAATGTATATAATATTTACATAAGTATTCATACCCTTGACTCTGTACTTTGTTGAAGCCTCTTTGGCAGCGATTACAGCCTCAAGACTTCTTGGGTATAACCCTACAAGCTTGGCACACTTGTATTTGGGGAATTACTCCCATTCTTCTCTGCAGATCCTCTCAAGCTTGGTCAGGTTGGAGCGGAAGCATTGCTGCACAGCTATTTTCAGGTCTCTCCAGAGATGTTCGATTGGGTTCAAGTCCAGGCTCTGGCTTGGCCACTCAAGGACATTCAGAGACTTGTCCCGAAGCCACTCCTGCGTTGTCTTGGCTGTGTGCTTAGGGTCATTGTCCTTGTTGGAAGGTGAACCTTCGTCCCAGTCGGAGGTCCTGAGCGCTCTGGAAGAGGTTTTCATCAAGGATCTCTGTACTTTCCTCCCGGTCATCTTTCCCTCAATCCTGACTAGTCTCCCAGTCCCTGCAGCTGAAAAACATCCCCACAGCATGATGCTGCCACCACCATGCTTCACCGTAAGGATGGTGCCAGGTTTCCTCCAGACATAACATTTGGCATTCAGACCAAAGAGTTCAATCTTGGTTTCATCAGACCAGAGTATTTTGTTTCCCATGGTCTGAGAGTCCTTTTTGACAAACTCCAAGCAGGCTGTCATGTGCCTTTTACTGAAGAGTGGTTTCCATCTGGCTACTCTACCATAAAGGCCTGCAGAGATGGTTGTCCTTCTGTGAGGTTCTCCCATCTCAACAGAGGAACTCTGGAGCTCTGTCAGAGTGACCATTGGGCTCTTGGTCACCTCCACGACCAAGGTCCTTCACAGATTGCTCAGTTTGGCCAGCTCTAGACTTCTTCCATTTAGGAATGATCGAGGCCACTGTGTTCTTGGGGACCTTCAATTCAGCAGACATTTTTTGGTACTCTTCCCCAGATCTGTGCTTCAACACAATCCTTCTACCTCATGGCTTGGTTTTTGCTCTGTCATGTACGGTCAACTCTGGGACATTATATAGACAGGCGTGTGCCTTTCTAAATCATGTCCAATTGAATTTACCACAGGTGGACTCCAATCAAGTTGTAGAAACGTCAAGGATGATCAACGGAAACAGGATGCACCTGAGCTCAATTTCAAGTCTAGCAAAGGGTCTGAATAAGGTATGTAAATAAGGTATGTTTTTTTTTTTTTTTTTTTTTTTAGAAAATTGCAAACATTTCTAAAAACCTGTTTTCACTTTGTCATTATTGGATATTGTGTGTATATTGATGAGGAAAAACATTTTATTTAATCAATTTTATACTAAGGATGTAATGTAACAAAATGTGGAAAAGGGGAAGGGGTCTGAATATTGTCCAAATGCACTGCAACATGGCAAAACAACAAGTGATTAAGATTTTGTTTAATTTCTAATCTTGAATCATCCATTTTGGATGGAAACATTTATGGCCTCCTTCACTCACGCCGCCAAACTTACCCTAGTAAAACTGACTATCCTACCGATCCTCGACTTCGGCGATGTCATCTACAAAATAGCTTCCAATACTCTACTCAGCAAACTGGATGCAGTCTATCACAGTGCCATCCGTTTTGTTACCAAAGCCCCATATACTACCCACCACTGCGACCTGTATGCTCTAGTCGGCTGGCCCTCGCTACATATTCGTCGCCAGACCCACTGGCTTAAGGTCATCTATAAGTCTATGCTAGGTAAAGCTCTGCCTTATCTCAGCTCACTGGTCACGATAACAACACCTACCCGGAGCACGCACTCCAGCAGGTATATCTCACTGGTCATCCCCAAAGATAACACCTCATTTGGCCGCCTTTCCTTCCAGTTCTCTGCTGCCAGTGACTGGAACGAATTGCAAAAAAATAAAAAATAAAATAGCTGAAGCTGGAGACTTATATTTCCCTCACTAACTTTAAACATCAGCTATCTGAGCAGCTAACCGATCGTTGCAGCTGTACATAGTCCATCTGTAAATAACCCACCCAAGCTACCTACCTCATCCTCATACTGTTTTTATTTACTTTCTGTTCTTTTGCACACCAGTATCTCTACTTGCACATCATCATCTGCTCATCTATCGCTCCAGTGTTAATTTGCTAAATTGTAATTACCTCGCTACTATGGCCTATTTATTGCCTACCTCCTCATGCCTTTTGCACACACTGTATATAGACTTTCTTTTTTATTGACTGTAGACTTGTTTATTCCACGTGTAACTCTGTGTTGTTGTTTGTGTCACACTGCTTTGCTTTATCTTGGCCAGGTCGCAGTTGTAAATGAGAACTTGTTCTCAACTAGCCTACCTGGTTAAATAAAGGTGAAAAAAAAAGAATAATAAAAAATGTCTGGAAAAGCCATGATGTTTAACCTCAACAGGCACATGTTTACCACCACTCCCCCCGTACATGCATCTGGCTCCATGACAATGTACTGCAGCTCTATAGGTTGGTTTGCTGCAGAGGTGTAGTGTACTGTAACTATATCCTTACAGTGACATTGCAGAGGTCTGTCCTTAGCAGTGGAGAGTGCTAGCCTAGCAGTGAGAGCTAATTTCATTCGGCTAGCATCATGTGTTATGTGTCAAAACTGCGTCAAGTACATGTTTTAAGTGGGTGTGGGAGTGCACATGTGAGAAAGAGGGGGTCATTGTACCAAATATAGAAGCCATTCAAAACCAACATCCGTGGCAATGTAATAAGTGCCCTACACTCTCCCCCCCCCGTACCCTTAGAACCGCCTCTCCCTCTGCTGCAGTTTCAGAAGAATGAAAAAAATGCATTGTCTGGCATTTCCCAACATATCATCAAAGCAAACCGCTGCTGTTTGAGGTTTTAATAAGAGGGAAACTGTTCTGTTGATTTCTGTCCCTGTTCACCCTAACACTGCAAGCACCCCAGTACAGACAGACTGACTACAGACAAGCCAGAGACTGAACCCTAACCACAACAGTCAGGGCGGTCATGGTCCAGTGCTTAGCCAATAAACCACAGTAGTTGCAGGTCTATAGTCAATCCCAGCTCCAGTGTTACTAAGTCATTAGGTGTTGTTCAGCTGGCTATGTCTGACCTTCTGGGAGTAACTCTCCTCATCCTGGGTCTCTGATCCAGACCGACCGCTGAGGGATCCAGGGAACGAGGCCTCAGGCCTGGAATGCTTCTACAGTACTACGACTAGACCCATCTGTCAGTAGGACCTGGGAATTACCATCAACCCCTGATCTCTCCTTTATGACTACCAACACCAATGTGTGTGTCCTCTGCGTGCATGCGTGTCCTCTGCCTGTCAAAGTCTCGGTCCAAACTGAAACACACCCCTTTAATGTTTACGTTCAGTTGCCGTTCGTGTTGTGGAAACGAGGTGGAATGCCCCTTTAATATAAGAGTGAAGTGGGAAAGGAGGCGAGGGAGGAGAAGAGTGGGAGTAGAGAGCTGAGGAGGGTGTAGGGGTGAAAGGAAGGAAGGTGAGGGGCAGAGAGAGCTTGGGGGGGGGGGGGGGGGGGGGGGGGGGGTGGGGGGGGGGGGGGGGGGGTCTGAGAGGAGAGAGCTGGAGATGAGGACAGAAGGGAGCTGTATTCATGACTGGGAGCACTCCTGGCAGATTCTGATAAGGCACACACACACACACCATTCCACCGGCAAATCAGATTGAAATGTAATATTAATATTTCAGAAAAGGAGGACTGAGGATGTGGTAGCCTACACTGGGCTCTGTGACAGAGTGGACTGGGGGCGTGAAATGCTGTAAACTCAAAGTGAATGGAGGTTTGAGATCTAAAACGCTGGGCTGTGAAAGTGGAGAGGTGACTAACAACATTAACAGAGGAAGCTTACTGAATGAGGCCAACAGATGAAAGGCTCCTCTTATGAGTGGTGTGTGTGGTGAAGTAAAGCCTCAGTACTGACTGTTTCGTGAGATTTGGCGAGGTGTGAAGACGGTGTTGACATGAACAAACATCAGAGCAACCCCTTCAATTGGCTGTTCTTTCCGACCTTGCCAGCTGTGACATTCCAGGTCCCTTCGGCACAATCAAGCTCTTTGACATGCAAAAGCCCGCCCCTCCAGGGGTCAGTGGCACAGATGGTTGGCTCTTTTGAATGCCAATAAACAGTCAAGGTGACCATCTCCACCTTTAAAATCATGACATTCAGGGGAGTCAAGTTCTAAACCGACACACGTCCCTCCTTCCTCATAAAGAGATGGGAATTATTATGACAGCAACGCACACCCTGCTTACTCATAAGGATGGGAAAATGTTCACTGAGAAGTGATTCACATTCAGTGAAAGGAAGGAGACATCTGTCAGTATGACCCCATCCATCTACACACACACAACCTCTTTACCCATAAAGTGATAGGAATTATGAAAGTCCCTGTGAGGTCAGAGGACACCATTACAGAAGGTGAGGCACATTAAACAAACTAGACAACAGGAGGTTGTTTGTAGATTTGTAGACTATTTCAATTAGGATTAAGGAAGAAGAAGACTCACTGAAGAGCGCTGAAATACATGCATACTGCTGAAGCATGCAATGAATTCAAGGTCTGTCATGCTTTCCAGTGTGTGTGTGTGTGTGTGTGTTAAAGATTGTAATGCACAGAGGTGTGCTGATATGCAGACATTACAGCAAGGATGTAAGCAATATTTAATCCTCTCTCTAAGTCACATACACACAGCTCCAAAATGCCAAGACTTGCACCTTTTTACAGAATGCCTTTCGTTAGGTATTGCAGGCCTGTAATTTCTGTGATCTATATGATGTTGGTACTGCAGTGTGTGTGTGTATGTAATAACACAGACACGCTGGCGTTAAGGGAACAGGTAAAACCAGCCATTACTCTCACATGGGCGCTCCCCACCTCGGCGCTATGGCTCTGTGGCCAGTAATTACAGACTCCTATTGACAAATCAACACTGGCCATAAAAACACTTTGGCTGTGGACCCTGCTGAGGAGGAGAGCGAGGGAGGGAACAACCTCACCATGAAACAGAGAGATGGACAGGAAGAGAGAAGTGACAGAGGGAGAGAGGGGTTGAGGAAGACAGAGAGAGGAGGATAGAGAGAATAGAGGTAAGAGAGTAGAGGGAAGGGGTGAGGGAGAGAGAAGAGAGAACGGGGTGGAGCCTGAGACAATGAGAGACAGAATGTGAACTTGATGCTTATATATATATATATATACACACACACACACACACACACACACACACACACACACACACACACACACACACACACACACACACACACACACACACACACACACCCTGGGTTATTGTAGGAAGCAGATTGAACTTGTGCACAACAGCCATTTTTCAAAATGAACAGACAAAGATAATTCTGAGTATTTCCTTTTAGAACACAGATGGGTTGAGATCTGAGATCTGCATCTCACCCAACAAACGTCCTTGGGCTGAGAACAACACTGTACAATATCTCCTAACAGAGCAGTGAACTACTAGGCTTACCAGTCATCTTGATACCATCCTGCCATTACCACTCACAGCCATTGTTGTACTCCGCTCCATCTCACACACACACACACACACACACACACACACACACACACACACACACACACACACACACACACACACACACACACACACACACACACACACACACACACACACACACACACACACACACACACACACACACACACACACACACACACACACACACACACACACACACACACACACACACACAGAGCTCCATGAAAAACATGCTTACTCAATAAAACCCCAGCTTCTGTCCCTGTCTGCACCCTAAAGATAATACCTGGCCTATAAAACAGGTAGAGAGAGGTATAACAGGAGAGTGACAGACCGACAGAGAGAGCGAGAGGTTTGCGACAGAATAGATTGTGAGAAGTGTGTGAGAAGTAAGAAGTTTCCTCTCCACAGGCCTGCCCTGAGACCTCCATTATACATTCACTTGTCTTCTCGCCCCTTACCCGATCCCCAGGATATTTTTATACACACCTCTGTGGCAGGTGTGTGTGCGCATGATGTGAGTGTGTGTGAGAACGAGAGAGAATGCTGACACTTATTTTCCTCTACTCCCCTTCAGACTCTCTGTGCTCCATATTTAAGAAGTAGGAGATGGACAATCATTGAAGTTCCCTGAAACACATTTGGTGGATGCCTCCACGGAATGGCAAAGAGGTTTATAGTCCAGCAGCAGCAGCACCCCAACCCTGGTTACTGGGTATAGTCCAGCAGCAGCATCACCCCAACCCTGGTTACTGGGTATAGTCCAGCAGCAGCAGCACCCCAACCCTGGTTACTGGGTATAGTCCAGCAGCAGCAGCACCCCAACCCTGGTTACTGGGTATAGTCCAGCAGCAGCAGCAGCAGCAGCACCCCAACCCTGGTTACTGGGTATAGTCCAGCAGCAGCAGCAGCAGCAGCACCCCAACCCTGGTTACTGGGTATAGTCCAGCAGCAGCAGCAGCAGCAGCACCCCAACCCTGGTTACTGGGTATAGTCCAGCAGCAGCAGCAGCAGCAGCACCCCAACCCTGGTTACTGGGTATAGTCCAGCAGCAGCAGCAGCAGCAGCACCCCAACCCTGGTTACTGGGTATAGTCCAGCAGCAGCACCCCAACCCTGGTTACTGGGTATAGTCCAGCAGCAGCACCCCAACCCTGGTTACTGGGTATAGTCCAGCAGCAGCAGCAGCACCCCAACCCTGGTTACTGGGTATAGTCCAGCAGCAGCAGCAGCACCCCAACCCTGGTTACTGGGTATAGTCCAGCAGCAGCACCCCAACCCTGGTTACTGGGTATAGTCCAGCAGCAGCACCCCAACCCTGGTTACTGGGTATAGTCCAGCAGCAGCACCCCAACCCTGGTTACTGGGTATAGTCCAGCAGCAGCAGCAGCACCCCAACCCTGGTTACTGGGTATAGTCCAGCAGCAGCACCCCAACCCTGGTTACTGGGTATAGTCCAGCAGCAGCACCCCAACCCTGGTTACTGGGTATAGTCCAGCAGCAGCACCCCAACCCTGGTTACTGGGTATAGTCCAGCAGCAGCACCCCAACCCTGGTTACTGGGTATAGTCCAGCAGCAGCACCCCAACCCTGGTTACTGGGTATAGTCCAGCAGCAGCACCCCAACCCTGGTTACTGGGTATAGTCCAGCAGCAGCACCCCAACCCTGGTTACTGGGTATAGTCCAGCAGCAGCACCCCAACCCTGGTTACTGGGTATAGTCCAGCAGCAGCACCCCAACCCTGGTTACTGGGTATAGTCCAGCAGCAGCACCCCAACCCTGGTTACTGGGTATAGTCCAGCAGCAGCACCCCAACCCTGGTTACTGGGTATAGTCCAGCAGCAGCAGCAGCACCCCAACCCTGGTTACTGGGTATAGTCCAGCAGCAGCAGCAGCACCCCAACCCTGGTTACTGGGTATAGTCCAGCAGCAGCAGCAGCACCCCAACCCTGGTTACTGGGTATAGTCCAGCAGCAGCAGCAGCACCCCAACCCTGGTTACTGGGTATAGTCCAGCAGCAGCAGCAGCACCCCAACCCTGGTTACTGGGTATAGTCCAGCAGCAGCAGCAGCACCCCAACCCTGGTTACTGGGTATAGTCCAGCAGCAGCAGTAGCAGCATAAATCGAATAATTACAATTTAGCAGATTAACACTGGAGTGATAAATCAGATGATCATGTGCAAGTAGAGATACTGGTGTGCAAAAGAGCAGAAAATTAAATAAATAAAAGCAGTATGGGGGGTGAGGTAGGTAAATTGGGTGGGCTATATACCGATGGACTATGTACAGCTGCAGCGATCGGTTAGCTGCTCGGATAGCAGATGTTTAAAGTTGTTGAGGGAGATAAAAGTCTCCAACTTCAGAGATTTTTGCAATTCGTTCCAGTCGCAGGCAGCAGAGAACTGGAAGGAAAGGCGTCCAAATGAGGTTTGGGCTTTAGGGATGATCAGTGAGATACACCTGCTGGAGCGCGTGCTACGGGTGGGTGTAGCCATCGTGACCAGTGAACTGAGATAAGGCGGCACTTTACCTAGCATAGCCTTGTAGATGACTCTCTGTGGTTCCTGGGTATAGTCCAGCAGCAGCAGCACCCCAACCCTGCTTACTGGGTATAGTCCAGCAGCAGCAGCAACCCAACCCTGGTACTACTCCTGTGCTATCCCCTGGGCCACTGACCTCATTCACACTAGTGATTACACACGTCTCGAAGGTGATCATTTCAGTGTGGATGTGTGATGAAGACACAGCACAATTCCTTTTCCTGGAGCACACAGTAGAATGTCTACAAATGTCAGCAACAAACATCTTAGTGTTCTCTCTCCCCCCCAGAATTCAGATTCCGAGAGAGACACAGAGAGACAGACCTAGACAGAGGAATGAGTCCTGATAGAGGAGAGGAGCCCCAGGGATGGATGATTCAACAGTAGCAGGGGAGACTGGGCTTTTCTCTGGACCTGACCCCGTCAACTGGGAGATTACTCTGGCTGATGAACTACCTGTTCACCCACTATATCATTCACACAGAAAAATGAGTGCAGTCATAAATAACCCTCAAGCCCCTGATCAATCATTTCATGTTTGATTAATCTGGCCTGGAATGATCTCCCGTTTGATTGCTCATGTCTGAAAGCTTCTTTATGGTCTGTCTGACAGCACTAGACGCGTCACTGAGGCGGCCAAAAACTGACCGCGCACAGTGCACTCTAGTGCACTTCATCAGTAGCCTACCCTTACATGCCGGGCAAGGGTTCGCCTGCTGTGGGGGTGACAGGGCAAGGGTTCGCCTGCTGTGGGGGTGACAGGGCAAGGGTTCGCCTGCTGTGGGGGTGACAGGGCAAGGGTTCGCCTGCTGTGGGGGTGACAGGGCAAGGGTTAAGCCCTCTCCTGGAGGAACGAAAGACCCCTGTTGCTCTGAAGTCATCTCCCCTCTACCACTATGTTTTTTCTGCCTGATCGTGCAGCAAAAGGCCCGTACCTCACACACACAGAAACTCACAAAGACACAGAATCCAACGCAATCACCTAGATGCACTCTATAGATCTGAAAGGTCTATTTGCACTTTTCTCCACTTCACTGCAGGTACAATGCAACATCACACTACCGCACTCCTTCCTCTCGTTCTGTCTGTCTCCATCTCATTGTCTCTCCAGCTCAGGCCCTGATAAAGGTCTAACATGTATCCTTAATAATGCAGGCCTGTTTCTCTCTCTCGCTCTCCTTTGAGAAGACACCTGCCCTGCTCTTAATTACAGAAAAAGGTGAACAGAGAAAGTGAGCTCCCAAAATCACAACAGAGCGATATTAGAAGAGTGATTTGTACTGCAAAAACAAATAATGGAAAGGATGAAAGATTTAACCATGAACTAACTCCCCCAGTTGTCAGCCAGTGGAGGCTGGTGAGGGGAGGATGGGTTATAATAATGGCTGGAACGGCACGAATGGAATGGCATCAACCACATGGAAACCATGTGTTTGATGTTGTTGATACCTTTCCACTGCATCCATCACCACGTGCCTGTCCTCCCCAATTAAGGTGCCACCAACCTCATGTGTTGTCAGCTGTGTAGTTTGAGAGAAGCAAGCAGAGTTTACACCTGCTATCAGGCTCATGAAAGCAAGGCCTGTACCAGGAGGGAGAGAAGAGAAAGGGAAGGAGTTGTTTGCCTTCTGAATCAAACACTGCTTCACTGTTCTTGAGTTTTCCCTCCTCCTCTACTCTTCCTGTCAGATGTGGAAGCATTCCCAGATATCTGAGTAGGATGAAGTGGTCCCTAGACGCTGGTCTATGGTCAATGTTGTTTTGTTCCTTCTCAGGGTTAAGGTAAGGATTTGGGGAAGGCAAGCTGATTCTAGATCAGTATCAACAGGCAAATGACTCTCACTATACCAGGCAACACACTGCCACACTGACAGGAGATGCCATTCTAATTCCAATTACGATTCGGTTCCTCTCTCCCGGCTTCCTCCATCCATGTATCCCCTTCCTCTAACCATCCATTCATAGGCTCTCCTCTCCATTCAGCTTGCCAGCTCCGGACACCACATCACATCCTGATGGTATCCCAGATCACATTCAACAGTGGGATTTGGGTACAGCTAGGACTGATCATTCGAGAACAGGTAAGACTTGACTAGACTTGCAAAATTCCAGGAAATTTCAGTAAATTCCCTGGTTTTCCAGAAAATCTGGATTACCTGCTTATTCCCTCCTGATTCCAGGTATCTGCCAGCCAGGAATTCAGGAAAACCTGAGGATTTATTGAAAATTCCCGGTATCTTGCAACCTTAGTCCCACACAAGCAAACGCACACCCACACACAGCTTGTGTGTTTAATTTCCATAAATATAAATGATGCATGTTGAACAGGCGCCCCCAAAATAAGGGCACATAAATGAGAGAGAGAAAGAGGGGTACTGTTAAAAAGAGAGCGTGAGGGAGAGAGAGAGAAAGAGGGGTACTGTTAAAAAGAGAGAGTGAGGGAGAGAGAGAGAAACACAAACACAAACACACCCCACAGAGCCCCAGGACAACAGCACAATTAGACCCAACCAAATCATGAGAAAACAAAAAGATAATTACTTGACACATTGGAAAGAATTAACAAAAAAACAGAGCAAACTAGAATGCTATTTGGCCCTAAACAGAGAGTACACAGTGGCAGAATACCTGACCACTGTGACTGACCCAAACTTAAGGAAAGCTTTGACTATGTACAGACTCAGTGAGCATAGCCTTGCTATTGAGAAAGGCCGCCGTAGGCAGACATGGCTCTCAAGAGAAGACAGGCTATGTGCTCACTGCCCACAAAATGAGGTGGAAACTGAGCTGCACTTCCTAACCTCCTGCCCAATGTATGACCATATTAGAGACACATATTTCCCTCAGATTACACAGATCCACAAAGAATTCGAAAACAAATCCAATTTTGATAAACTCCCATATCTACTGGGTGAAATTCCACAGTGTGCCATCACAGCAGCAAGATTTGTGACCTGTTGTCACAAGAAAAGGGCAACCAGTGAAGAACAAACACCATTGTAAATACAACCCATATTTATGCTTATTTATTTTAACTTGTGTGCTTTAACCATTTGTACATTGTTACAACACTGTATATATATAATATGACATTTGTAATGTCTTTATTGTTTTGAAACTTCTGTATGTGTAATGTTTACTGTTAATTTGTATTGTTTGTTTCACTTTTGTGTATTGTCTACCTCACTTGCTTTGGCAATGTTAACACATGTTTCCCATGCCAATAAAGCCCCTTGAATTGAATTGAATTGAGAAAGCATCATCCTGTAGGGCAGATGTGTCTCACACTGAAGCAAGCCTGGTTTCCGTGGTGATTTGCTTTCCTGGGATGCATATTATGAATAAATTGATGGCTCTTCATTTCAATAACCCCTTACCACCACACACTAAAAACAAAGTCACATGTTCCCTCACTCTTCCCTCTCATTCCATCTAAATAACCTATCTTCCGCCTCTTTTGTACCAATATTACTAGTCCGTCTTCCTCTCCATGTCTTCCGTCCTTACCCCTCCCTCCATTCCTCCCTCTAGAGATGGATGCAGCATTTATCACATTAATTAGAAACTGCCTCCTCTCACGGAGCGCTGACAGCCGAGACGAACAGCAGTGATGAAGACAGAGGCAAAGACAACAAGTACTTCTTCAGAGACAGAGTGCTGCTACTCCTCCTATACTAGGCCTGTATAATATAATGTTCACCTGTTCCCTATCATCAACCCAGTGTGGCAGACTTAACCCCTGACCTGGCTCTCTTCTGATCAGACTGGGGCCTCCTGACATTGATCACTCCATCACTGAATTGAATCCCCATTCATCAATAAGCAGGAAAAACACAGATCAATGCAGCAGCCCAGGTTAGCGCCGCACGGCGCAGAGCTCAGCTATTAACTGATAAACATTCAGACTCATGAAAATCTATATTCATCCACAGGCCTCCAGCCGCTGAGGCTGTTAGGGGACTGGGAGAGAGGATGAAGGAATTAAACGCATGCCACTGGGGTAAGTGAGTGTGTGTGTGTGTGTGTGTGTGTGTGTGAGTGAGAGAGAGAGAGTTCATGAAAGTGTGGATTGATTGTTCTCAGCAGGTCAGTGCTTTGATCCTCTCCAACTCAGAGTGTGTGTGAGAGAGAGAGTGACAGAGGTTGAATGTTTTGTTTAGAAGATAGGGTGTACATGATGAATGGGAATAAGAGATGTGAGAGAATGTGCCTGTATGAAAGTGTCTAGGATTGGGAATGCTAGTGAAAAATGACAAATCTTACAGCAAGTGAATGTGGGTGTTTATGATGCATGGGCAAGAGAGAGACGCGACAACATCTATCTATATGAACAGTGTGTGTGAGTTTGTGTGTGTGTGTGTGTGTGTGTGTGTGCGCGCAAGTGAACAGCATTGACAAGGGAGGCCCATAGCGACACACTGACTCCATATTGGCTTTAACTCAGACCACAGCCAAGTTTCCCCAGTCAATAAATCAGGGAAGAGAGCACAGCCAAGTTTCCCCAGTCAATAAAATCAGGGAAGAGAGCACAGCCAAGTTTCCCCAGTCAATAAATCAGGGAAGAGAGCACAGCCAAACAACCAACAGTGCAGCACAGCTTCCTTACACAGAGCCAATCCCCCAGCGACTCCATTTTGGCTCAAATCCATACCATAAGTATTTTTCAGAAGCCTCCAAGCGGTAGCCTGAACAAAGCCTGAGGTAGGCACAGTCCAAATATCACTGAGCAGCACTAACCTACAAATCACATCAACGTCCACCACCCCGCACCTCTGATTCAGAGGGGTTGGATTAAATGACATTTCAGTTGTACAATTGACTTGGTATTGCCATTTCCCCTTTCCAAACAAATGGCCATTTTATTTACTATTACATAAATATGAGTAAATCTACTCATCGCTTAGCTAAGGCCCACCCTTAGAATTGCTGCCTGTCGTCTGAAAGCTATTGATTGTCCAATAGGAACAGTCCTCTTGCTAACGGTTGGTCCAGTTAGGATCTAGTGAAGTGAACAGCCAGGGCCAGGTAGTACAGGCCAGGCTGACTGCCATCTGAAGCCCTGTTTCCACAGCAGGTGCCTGGTCAGAAACCAGTTTGGCCCGTTCACGGTTTCCAGTTTTAACTCAGAACCACAGGAAAGCCTGCTCTTTCTAAGTACAGCAGCAAGCAGGCAGCAGCATTGTGATTATCAGTCCGTCCAGACGGCGCACCGACGGCCCAGGCAGCATTGCCAGTAGAGATGAGTCAGGATTCCCAGGCTAGCTTCATTGAGGCACAGAGACGCACAGCAATTACACCCACCAGCAGAGTCCTGGCATTGCCGCCACACACACGCTCATCTGCACACACGCTCGCAGATGTGGAAACGCTCATCCACAGACATGCTATAGCCAATGAGGACAGAAACAAGAATTCTCAGTGAAGATAATATACACTAACTGAAAACCCATGGATAAATGTGTGTGTTTCTGTGATGTTATACCAATATGGGAGTGTGTTTTCTGGAAAAGATAAGGGCAGCTGACAGGCAGCATACGTGTGTGTAGACATGGAACCCTCAGGGTTGTAGGCAGCAGACTCTTCAATATTGCAGAGAAATGATAAAACAGAGAGTGCAGGGAGATAAGGTAACTCTGCACAGGGGAGAGGGAGAGAGAGAAACTCCCCTCTTTTACTACAGGAGTTAGAAAACACTCATCTCAGCATGCAGATGTACCATGAACAATGTACCATGAACAAACACACAAAGCTAAAAGAAAACTAAATTAGCAAACAAACATTAATTTCCTCTCCCGTGGAGAGTAGAACACAATATGGATGGTGTTGTAATATGGCAAGCCTCAGAGATTAACAATGCAGTGCATATTACACACACACGTATGGATTTCACACAACCACCTTTCTGGGAGTGGTGCGGTGATTCAGATAACATTGACCAAGGCCAGGCAGCCAATCAGTGAGGAGAGCCGAATTGGAGTGGGATGATGCTGACATAAAAAGGTCTGATTTATTGTTCCAGAAGTTGTAAATTGCAACTTCTAAGCAGAGCGAGGCAGATAACGGGCACACAGTGCATTCAGAAAGGATTCAGACCCCTTACATTTTCCCCACATTTTGTTTACGTTACAGCCTTATTCTAAAATGTATTAGTTATCAATCTACACACAATACCCCATAATAACAAAGCAAAAACAGGTTTTTAGAAATATTAGCAAATTTATGAAAACAAAAACAACATTTACATAATTATTCATACCCTTACTAAGTACTTTGTTGAAGCACCTTTGGCAGCAATTACAGCCTCGAGTCTTCTTGGGTATGATGCTACAAGTTTGGCACACCTGTATTTGGGGAGTTTCTCCCATTCTTCTCTGCAGATCCTCTCAAGCTTGGTCAGGTTGGATGGGGAGCGTTGCTGCACAGCTATTTTCAGGTCTCTCCAGAGATGTTAGATCAGGTTCAAGTCCGGGCTCTGGCTGGGCCACTCAAGAGAATCTTGTTTCTCATGGTCCTTTAGGTGCCTTTTGGCAAACTCCAAGCAGGCTGTCATGTGCCTTTTACTGAGGAGTGGCTTCCGTCTGGCCACCCTACCATAAAGGCCTGATTGGTGGAGTGCTGCAGAGATGGTTGCCCTTCTGGAAGGTTCTCCCATCTCCACAGAGGAATTCTGGAGCTCTGTCAGAGTGACCATCGGGTTCTTGGTCACCTCCCTGAGCAAGGCCCTTCTCCCCAATTGCTCAGTTTGACCGGGCGGCCAGTTCTAGGAAGAGTCTTGGTGATTCTAAAGTTTTTCCATTTAAGAATGAGGGAGGTCACCGTGTTCTTAGGAACCTTCAATGTTGCAGAATTTTTGTGGTACCCTTCCCCAGAGCTGTGCCTCGACACGAATCCTGTCTCGGAGCTCTATGGAGAATTCCTTCGACCTCATGGCTTGGTTTTTGCTCTGACATGCACTGTCAACGGTGGGACCTTATATAGACAGGTGTATGCCTTACCAAATCATGTCCAATCAATTGAATTTACCACAAGTGGACTCCAATCAAATTGTAGAAACAGTTCAAGGATGATCATTGGAAACAGGATTCCCCCGGAGCTCAATTTCGAGTCTCATAACAAAGGGTCTAAATACTTATGTAAATAAGGTATTTCCGTAAAAAAAAAAATAATCTTAATACATTTGCAAACATTTCTAAAAACCTGTTTTTGCTTTGTCATTATGGGGTATTGTGTGTACATAGAGGGCGAAAAAACAACATAACAAAATGTGGAAGAAAAATCAAGGGGTACGAATACTTTCCGAATGCACTATATGTTGGGTGTCTGAACAGGGCAGTGGGAAATGAGTACAGTAGGAGACCTCTGTCTGTGTCCTTCACCCTGTTAACTTCCTGTCTCACAACACAGGCAGGCAGGAGGCTCGGCTTGCACTCCCCTGGCAGTAGTCTCCCAGAGACACTCAAGGTGAAGAACAGTTTGATTTCTGGGAGGAGGGAGGGATGGAGACATGGAACAGAGGATAGTGTGTGGTATGGAGAAAAACATGAGAAAGTAATAGAGCAAAAGTTCAAAACAGACAGGAAGAGAATATAAAGACAGACAAAGAGAGAGAATGCCATGTTCATATTGTCTGACACTAGAGAGAACGCCCGTCAGTCTGTTGAAATGACTCATGATCAAAGAGAAAAGCGCTACTGCCTCTTCTTTCACACACACTATTTCTCCCTCACTAACAGACAAACAAAGAAAATTGTCGCTGCCACTCCTCACGAATGTTGTTGTTGCGAGTCGGTGTCCCTGGGCTGCTAAGCCTTTGAGGTAGGAATGTTCTCCTTCACACTCAAGCAGAAGATCAAAGACTAGCACCTGACTGGCTGCATGTTCCACTGACACTCACTACATCTGCTTTGATGCTGCTAATGCAGCCTTCTGCATGCTACACACAACACATAAATACACCCTGCAGACATGTGTCTTCTCATCCAGATATAAAAATATAGATACACAGCTCAGTCTCTCTTCCTCTCCAACCGTTCACTTCATCCCTTTCTTATCTTACATAGTCTTCCTGCCGCTCTCACTTCTCTCTCCCCTCCTGCGGCGGTTGTAAGTCCACAAAAAAAAAAAAGGTTCTAAAGCTGGACTCTCTCCCCTCCCTTATCCCTTCTACCTCTTATTTTACTATTCTACTCATCCCCTTTCAACTCTCCTCCTGTGGATGGTGTAAGCCTGTTAAGAGCAGCTGTAAACATAGCCACTTTCCAATCAATCAAATTTTGTCCTTCACCCTCTCCCCATTCCTCTCCATCTTCACCCTCTCCCCATTCCTCTCCATCTTCACCCTCTCCTCATTCCTCTCCATCTTCACCCTCTCCCCATTCCTCTCCATCTTCACCCTCTCCCCATTCCTCTCCATCTTCACCCTCTCCCCATTCCTCTCCATCTTCACCCTCTCCCCATTCCTCTCCATCTTCACCCTCTCCCCATTCCTCTCCATCCTTTACCCTCTCCCTCATTCCTCTCCATCTTCACCCTCTCCCTCATTCCTCTCCATCCTTTACCCTCTTCCTCATTCCTCTCCATCCTTCACCCTCTCCTCATTCCTCTCCATCCTTCACCCTCTCCTCCTGTGGATGGTGTAAGCCTGCTAAGAGCAGCTCAAAAACCTCGCTGACAGCTCTGCCGCTGGCTAAGCTCATTATACAGGCAACGCACAGCCTCTTATAGCCACCGGCCTTCCCTGTAGGAGAGATGTAGAGAAGAGAGGAAGAGCAGAGCCAACAGTGAGATGGAGAGATAGTCAGAAAGATGGAGAGAGAGACCAGTGGAGGCTGGAATGGAATAGAAACAAACATGTGGCTTCCATATGTTTGATACCTTTCCAATGAGCCCGTCCTCCTATAGCGCCTCCCACCATCCTCCACTGACAGAGACAGACCAGAGGGAGGGAGAATTTTTTTTTAATAAAAAGAGTAAGAAAAGTAAAAGGTTATAAACATATTTCCAATCTCTGAACTGGGATTAGTGTAGTTCTAATCTGCCCTGCAGTCTCCTCTCCTCCCTTCAGTCATCGATTTAGAGAGACAGTCACAAGTTAGGAGAAAGAAAGCACGATTTCCCTGCGGCTTCAGCGGTTACCATTAGCCACCGTCACCATACGCGCCCCCCTACTTCACTAATCAATTTAGCAGCTCAGCCCTGAGCCACCAGCCCATCACTCATAAACCATCCCCCTCAGCTCTACAATCCACCTAGCTCTCCGGTCTCCGCATAGAAAATATCCAGGGAAATTCCAAGAAAAAAGGACATTAGGTTGTAATATAAGGAGTTCCTCTCTGGCAGACGATCATGTAAGGTGACATACAGAGAGTAAAATAATCAGTCAGTCAAGCTGAACAGTAATGCTTGCTTGCCTATGGAAGACTCAGTGGGCATGGATTCAGAAGCATGTCTGAGGATCCAAGCCAATTTAGCTGAGCCATAACTTCATCATGGTTATTCTCTAAACTCCCAGCCTGGTCTAACAGAGGGAGATTTTAGCTCAGGCCTCAAGTATTAAAAAAATAAATGAAAGCACCTCTACGGGTCATAAATCTCAGAGGGCCAAACACACACAAACCATAACACATTTAGAAGAATACAAAAAAAGAGAATGAAAGATCTCAGAGAGACGCAATCAGAAGTACATAGCAGAGTTCCAACAGGTCTACCAGTATGGGACGCAGGCACCTTTAACCCTAAAATGAATACAACTGCTCCTCCCACTAGAAGGAGGAGTTCAGACACTCATGACAGATTAGAACAAAACATTGAGTATTCATATCCTTGAGAAGCCCAGTCTCTGCACTAAGGAGAGGAGAGTTCAGGTCCATGCTGTAGTAGATAGAAACCATCTGCTCACATCAGCCACTCATATGTGCTGCATTCCTCCTGTCTGACCAGCCAACACACATGCCCTGCAGACAGTCTTGTGTTATAGATTACCCCTCCTACACACACCCATGCATGCTCACACACCATAGCGTACAGAGTGAACTATACATACACACACACAGTACAGAGTGAACTACAAACACTGCCCCCAAAAAGAATGCACCTGCCTCATCCGTGCCAACCCACTGGTCAGCAGCTCACCCAAAGAGGAGTCTGGTAGAAGTGACAGCTGGGACAGACGCATACACCAGTGAGCATCACACAAACCTACCTGTATATCCATCACAAACACGCTGTGACCCTCTCATTCCCCTGTGTCAAGATTCCTCTGCCTGCTCTCCCCACTGCCAAGACAGCACCAATCAAAAATGGATGTTTCTATTTCCACTGCCTCACACACAACACACCTTTTAAGCCTGTAAAAGGCAGCTGACGCCAGTCCACTCAGCAGGGACCTCAAGTCACCATGGCCATTTAGCCTTGTTCAATTATAACCGATTGACAGTGAGAAAGAACAGGTTAAACAGAGCACCTCCCCAAACCCCACAGGGAGAGGACAAATAGGTGTCCAGCCCAACATCCACAGAGGCATAAAGCAGAGAGACCTGGCAGCAGAGAATATACCCCTGCCCTCTATAGAACCACATCAGAAGCCATGGAGAGGACTGTGTGTGTGAGCGTGTGTGAGATGTGGAGAGGAGACCCCTCATATTCTACATCTCCCTCCTCTCTGTCCAAAATCAGAAACAAGGCCAACTTGTCCCTCAGCCCATCCACAAGCCTCATACACAGCATTACAGGGAGCAGACAATAGTCAGCATTACAGATTTTTAGATAGGGGGCTTTTAGCAGAAGAAGCGCCTAGCTGGCAGAGGGAGTGTTGAATTATTGAACCACCGGGAGGGACACCATGCTGGGACCTTTTTGGGGGGCTCCACATGCAGCACACACAAGAAAAAGTAGGTGAACCCGTCAGAATTACCTGGATTTCTGCATAAAACAGTCATACGTTTTGATATGATGTTCATCTAAGTCACAACTATAGACAAACACAGTCTGCTTAATCTAATTACACAAACAATTCTATGTTTTCATGTCTTTATTGAACACACCGTGTAAACATTCACAGTGTCGGTTGGAAAAAGTATGTGAACCCCTAGGCTAATGACTTCTCCAAAAGCTAATTGGAGTCAGGGGTCAGCTAACCTGGAGTCCAATCAATGAGACGAGATTGGAGATGTTGTTCAGAGCTGCCCTATAAAAAACACTAGCAAAATGTGAGTTTGCTATTCACAAGAAGCATTGCCTGATGTGAACAACACCGCGAACAAAAGAGATCTCAGAAGACCTAAGATTAAGAAGTTGACTTGCATGAAGCTGGAAAGGGTTACAAAACTCTGTAAAAGCCTTGATGTTCATCAGTCCAGAGTAAGACAAATTGTCTATAAAAGTGGAGAAAGTTCAGAACTGTTGCTACTCTCCCTAGGAGTGGCCGTCCTGCAAAGATGACTGCAAGCACACAGTGCAGAATGATCAATGAGGTTAAGAAGAATCCTAGAGTGTCAGCTAAAGACTTAGAGAAATCTCTGGAACATGCTAACATCTGTTGACGAGTCTACAATACCTAAAACACTAAACAAGAATGGTGTTCATGGGGGGACATTATGGAAGAAGCCACTGCTTTACGTCTGAAGTTCAGAAAAGTGCACCTGGATGTTCCACAGCGCTACTGGCAAAATATTCTGTGAACAGATGAAACTAAAGTTGAGTTGTCTGTGGAGAAAAAAAGACAGAAAAAAGCTACAGCACACCAACATTAAAACCTCATCCCAACTGTAAAGTATGGTGGCGGGAGCATCATGGTTTGGGGCCTCAGGGCCTGGACAGCTTGCTACGATCGACGGAAAAATGAATTCCCAAGTTTATCAAGACATATCTGTCCGCCAATTGAAGCTCAACAGAAGTTGGGTGATGCAACAGGACAACGACCCAAAACACAGACGTAAATAAACAGAATGGCTTCAACAGAAGAAAACATGCCTTCTGAAGTGGCCCAGTCAGAGTCCTGAACTCAACCCGATTGAGATGCTGTGACATGACCTCAAGAGAGCGGTTCACACCTAGGGATGGGTACTGAAACCCGGTATTAAAACGGGCCCCGGGGCTAAATTATGAAAGACTGTAGTATCGATAAGCTCCGACGGTATCAGTTATGCTTTCGATACTGGAGAAATTAAGAAAACACATTTCCTATTTATTATTGCTACATAAAGGTCATCTTACACATTTTCTCTCACCAACCGTTTCTAATTTGCAATGTGATGAAGACATTCGTCTATAATGCATTTTCACTATTCCAAATCCAGAAGAGAGATCTTTCACACGGAGCCCGTCTCTCACACGCTACAGCGTGTACACACGCACGACCCTGCTCTTAAATTAGTGACGATGGCGGCGAGAACTAAACGTTCAAAAGTGTGGTTATACTTCTGAGTCGATGCTGACAATGCTCGTGCCACAAGTCCAACAAGACTTTTGCTTGTAAGGACAGAAACACGAGCAATCTGTCCAAACATCTATTGAAAGTGCATTGTGTACAGCCAGAGAAATGCAGTTTGACTGCCGAGCTCGTCGTTCATCTCTCGTTGCCCGATCTATGTTAGGTACGTATGCTAGCAGCCTAGATCCCACACACGGAGTTAACTCAATTATGAGAACATGGGTTCATGATCAAAAGGAACCACTAGCCAGCTGATCGTAGACACGTTCAGAAATTCAATCAGCCATTTAAAGATTTTGCAACTTTTTTGTTAAAGTTGCAGCTACAATGAACCAACCCACTCCTCCCTCTAATACAGCTGGTCCAAGCCAAAAGCCCCTTCACGCTGGCAGCTAGTGGGAGGATGACTGACGAGAGGGTGAATGAGTGACACCTAGCCGTGACCAAGTTCATAGTGAAAGGCCTACACCCCTTTGCAACAGTGGAGTCCAAGGGCTTGAGGTAACAGTCTGTCAGTATATATTGAGTTGTATTCATGTTCAGGATATAGTAGTATAAAAGGGTTGTATGTTAGTCCCATCACTACACAATACAATAATTCAACACATGAAAACTATTTTACTGTAGGGAGATGAGCAAGGCACTCAACCCCAAATATACCCCTCCCTCCTGGAGTTACCTCAGTGACACATTCATTCCTACCTGGTATGGTGTAGAAAAGGCAAATGTGATCACTGAGCTGAAAGACGTGCCAAAGCTGGCCATCACAGACGGGTGGACCAGCCTCTGTCAGGACCAATATCTCACTGTTACAGTGCACTACACAAGCCAGGGCAGTGTAAAATAGAAGGTCCTCCACACCAGGGCAGTGTAAAACAGAAGGTCCTCCACACCAGGGCAGTGTACAACTCGCAAAGTAGTGACAGAGGAGATCTCAGACATTCTGGAAGAGTTTGAGATAGAGCCAAGCAAGACTGTAGCTGTTACTGTTGATAACACCTAAAAATAGGATGTTTTGCGCACACACTGAATCTGGCAGCGCAGAAAATCTACAAAATGACTTCCATTGATAAATGGGCAACCTGAAATCAGAGCAGTGGTCGTGTGGTTCAAGAGATCCTCGATGTCCAAAACAGTCTTGAAGGAAAAGCAGCAGCTCCTTGGTAAGAAGCCAGTTCAATCTATTAAAGTACTATTTTGAAATTCCAACATTTAACAATTTAATTCAATATTGATGTGTGCGGTAATTAAATGTATGTTTTTGTTGTTTCAGGCCTGCCGCACTCACTCGCTCATCCTTGATGTCAAGACCAGATGGATCTCTAACGATAGAGAGATTCATAGAGCAGTATCCAGCGATCCAAGAAGCAGCCTTGGACCCACGACTGAGAAAAGCAATACCCAAGGACAACCTGGACCGTCTGAAAGACGAGGACTTCCATAAGGCTGAGGAGTTTGTCCAGCTCATGAGAATCCTCTATACATCCACACTGTGTGTGTCATGTGAAAAGAACACCACCTGTGGACAGATCATACCCATCCTCCACAAACTGGAAGAGCACTTCACTGTGAAGCATGAAGATTAGAGGTCGACCAGTTAATCGGAATGGCCGATTAATTAGGGCCGATTTCAAGTTTTCATAATCGGAAATCGGTAATTTTGAACACCGATTTTGCCGATTTCTTCTTCTTCTTTTTTTTTTACACTTTTATTTAACTAGGCAAGTCAGTTAAGAACACATTCTTAATGACGGCCTAGGAACGGTGGGTTAACTGCCTTGTTCAAGGGCAGAATGACAGATTGTTACCTTGTAAGCTCAGGGATTCAGTCTTGCAACCTTACGGTTAACTAGTCCAACGCTCTAACCACCTGCCTCACGAGGAGCCCGCCTGTTACGCGAATGCAGTAAGAAGCCAAGGTAAGTTGCTAGCTAGCATTAAACTTATCGTATAAAAAACAATCAATCATAATCACTAGTTATAACTACACATGGTTGATGATATTACTAGTTTATCTAGCGTGTCCTGCGTTGCATATAATCGATGCAGTGCGCATTCGCGAAAAAAGGACTGTCGTTGCTCCAACGTGTACCTAAACATAAATGCCTTTCTTAAAATCAATACACAGAAGTATATATTTTTAAACTTGAATATTTAGCTAAAACAAATCCAGTTTAGCAGGCAATATTAACCAGGTGAAATTGTGTCACTTCTCTTGCGTTCTATGCACGCAGTCAGGGTATATGCAACAGTTTGGGCCGCCTGGCTCATTGTGAACTAATTTGCCAGAATATTACGTAATTATGACATAACATTGAAGGTTGTGCAATGTAACAGGAATATTTAGACTGATGGATGCCACCCGTTAGATAAAATACGGAACGGTTCCGCATTTCACTGAAAGAATAAACGTTTTGTTTTCGAGATGATAGTTTCCGGATTCGACCATATTAATGACCAAAGGCCCGTATTTCTGTGTGTTATTATGTTATAATTAAGTATGATTTGATAGAGCAGTCTGACTGAGCGATGGTAGGCAGCAGCAGGCTCGTAAGCATTCATTCAAACAGCACTTTTGTGCGTTTTGCCAGCAGCTCTTCGCAATGCTTCAAGCATTGCGCTGTTTATGACTTCAAGCCTATCAACTCCCGAGATTAGGCTGGTGTAACCGATGTGAAATGGTTAGCTAGTTAGTGGGGTGCGCGCTAATAGCATTTCAAACGTCACTCACTCTGGGACTTGGAGTAGTTGTTCCCCTTGCTCTGCATGGGTAATGCTGCTTCGAGGGTGGCTGTTGTCAATGTGTTCCTGGTTCGAGCCCAGGTAGCGGCGAGGAGAGGGATGGAAGCTGTACTGTTACACTGGCAATACTAAAGTGCCTATAAGAACATCCAATAGTCAAAGGTATATGAAATACAAATGGTATAGAGAGAAATAGTCCTATAATTCCTATAATAACTACAACCTAAAACTTCTTACATTTACATTTAAGTCATTTAGCAGACGCTCTTATCCAGAGCGACTTACAAATTGGTGCATTCACCTTATGACATCCAGTGGAACAGCCACTTTACAATAGTGCATCTAAATCTTTTAAGGGGGGGGGGGGGGGGGGTCAGAAGGATTGCTTTATCCTATCCTAGGTATTCCTTAAAGAGGTGGGGTTTCAGGTGTCTCCGGAAGGTGGTGATTGACTCCGCTGTCCTGGCGTCGTGAGGGAGTTTGTTCCACCATTGGGGTGCCAGAGCAGCGAACAGTTTTGACTGGGCTGAGCGGGAATATCTTACCTGGGAATATTGAAGACTCATGTTAAAAGGAACCACCAGCTTTCATATGTTCTCATGTTCTGAGCAAGGAACTTAAACGTTAGCTTTCTTACATGGCACATATTGCACTTTTACTTTCTTCTCCAACACTTTGTTTTTGCATTATTTAAACCAAATTGAACATGTTTCATTATTTATTTGAGGCTAAATTGATTTTATTGATGTATTATATTAAGTTAAAATAAGTGTTCATTCAGTATTGTTGTAATTGTCATTATTACAAAAAATGTAAAATAAATAAATATTTTTTATTTTATTTTTTTAAACAAAAAAAAATGTTTTGAAATCGGACGATTAATTGGTATCGGTTGACTTTTTTTGGTCCTCCAATAAATCGGTATCGGCGTTGAAAAATCGGTCGACCTCGAACGAAGATACAACGTTTATGGCAACCATCAAAGAGAAGGTGTGGGAGAACCTCTCCGAGCGCCATCAGGATGAGGACATTCAAGCCTTCCTGCATCAGGCCACAGCAATGGAACCCAGATTTAAAAGGAAGCCGGTGAGTGATGCCACCTGGGACAGGCTGAGGAAGACGACTGTTGAGGCCAATGTGACAGGAGCAACACCAGGGCTGTCAGAGGAGCTGGAGCAGAAAGACACAGAGCACCAGCAACAGGAGGAGTCTGAAGGAAAGGAAATGGAGGAGACAGTCCCTCCATTGTACTAAACAAGGAGTGCCTTAGAGGAGCTGTTCTCAGAGGACAGGGAGTTGAGGTTGAAGATCCAACAGGACACCTCGTCCCTCACCCTCAGCGAGCGTGTTGACCTAGAGGTCGAGCTCTACAAAGGCCTACCTCCCGTCCCTATGGCTGAAGATCCTGTGATGTGGTGGTGGAAGAGAGCTACAGTACTCTGCCCCTCCTCACAAACATTGCAACAAGCTACCTCTGTGCTCAAGCCTCCTACACCCCTAGAGAGAGGGTATTTTCTACTGCAGGGAACACAATAAGCCAGGAGAGGTCCCTACTTCTGCCAGAGAAGGCAAATATGTTGATCTTTCTCCAGAAGAACTGATAGTCCTTTTGCAGCCTACCTGCATGCCCCACCCATGTTGCTCTATACCACTGCAATTTCTATGGCTGTAAATAAATTGTTTATTTTACATTTCAGAAAATAAAGCAATGTTAATTCGGTTCTTAGTTTTAATTAAATATATATATATAACCGGTAAGAATTCCGTTACAAGTACCGGATCGATAAGCAGCATCGGTAAGAATAGCAATACCGTTAAAATAATAATGATACCCATCCCTATTCACACCAGACATCCCAAGAATATTGATGAACTGAAACAGTTTTGTAAAGAGGAAAGGTCCAAAATTCCTCCTAACCGTTGTGCAGGTCTGATCTGCAACTACAGAACACGTTTGGTTGAGGTTATTGCTGCCAAAGGAGGGTCAACCAGTTATTAAATCAAGGGTTCACATACTTTTCCCACCCTGCACTGTAAATGTTTACACGGTGTGTTCAATGAAAACGTATAATTGTTTGTGTGTTATTAGTTTAAGCAGACTGTCTACTGTTGTGACTTAGATGAAGATAAGATCACATTTTATGACCAATTTACGCAGAAATCCAGGTAATGCCAAAGGGTTCACATACTTTTTCTTGCCACTGTACTTGCTTAATGCAAAAGAATGAAGGTGGGAAAAACAGAATGTTACACTCAATGCGAGTTTAATACTGTACGAAACAATTGCCCATGGCAGAAAATACTTAAAATAGCAAATGGGGGAATTGTGACATTTGGGTTCCGTATTTACAGTGTTCCACTTGTCAGGTTCCGCTTCTCAAACAATCCGTGACAGTCTTCTGGGGCCAGTTGCACCATCCTGGTCTAACTCTACGCCCAATTTAGATTGAAGAACAACTTTTTTATGCCCAACTGGTGCGGAATGAGTAAAAGGTCAGAACTGTAGAAAAGCTCCCAGTCCATCTCTACAGCATGTTTTTCCAACAAAACATCACCTTTCCTGCTCACTGCTCTTTCCATAACATCAACGCAGGCTAAAAGAAATGTTGAGCATCTGCTTTTGCCAAAAGCAATAAAAACATGTCCCGGAATCTGCCTCCAGAATGAAGGGTGGTTTTGAGCAGAACAACCATGAGTGGTGCAGAGTTTTTTGGTCAGCCAGAGTGAAGGGTGTATTCGTTTTGTATATTATTCTCATCAATTCTATTATTGTACGGCTCCTGGAGAAATACATTTCATTTTGATTTCGGAGGTCTGAGGCTTGCGGGGGACAATCGGCAGGAAATGACATCGTCTGGAACAGGTGTGTGAAGCCCAGATTGGCATGTTATCGTGAAATGCCACTGCCATCGCTGCTGGTCGTTCACTTCATTTAACGTCCCCTGGAAATCCATTACTTTAGATTTGCACACGAGGGAACACACACACTAAGTAATCCTCTAGAATGCTGACACTACAATTAGTCATGCTGCTTCTTTCATCTCCAGTGTGAGTGGGCTCAAGAGGGATCCAGGATGCTGAATATCTAAACCACACACACACACAGCTGGAGCCTGACACTTATGCATACACCACCGCAGACACAATTGTCCACAATCACAAATGGACACACTCCTGGAGACCAGCCAACTGAGCCCACCAGCCCTCCATAACAGGTGAAGAGGGTTTATTCCCATGGTGAGGGAACCATGAGCCTGATGCAGAGACACACACTGGAGCCATTCTGCACCAGGGCTACAGTATAGAGGAGATGAAGTGAGAGAAAATGGCAGTAGGGAGATGGGAATGAAAGGAGTTCAATTGAAAGCTCCTCAAATAGTGCTCCAGTAATCAGACTGCAGTTACTGAGCTGTAATCACACTGACAACCTGAGTGGATGAAAGAGAGGAGAAAAGGAAAGAGAGAGAGGGAGGAGAATGAAAGCAGGTCAACTATAATATTCAAGGGTTCAGCAAACTGCAAGCAAAGGGCTTCCCTCTGTAAGAGTCTCTCACGCATCGTCTCAGACACTCACATTCTCTTACACACATACTCTGTCCCTCCCCAGGATTAAAATGCAAACGGTGCCCTTTCCACTAACAGAGGCCTTTATTGTTAGTGCGAAAGGAAGATGAACTCCGGTGAGGGCCAAGGCAAGAAAGAAAGGAAACCAGTAAAAAACAAAAAAACACACCCACTTAAAAAAGGTCAGCCTTGTGTTCTTTCCTCTCAACACAATACTTCTCTCCATCTTCTCCTGTTCAGAAACTGCTTATTTTTACAGAACAAACAGCCTGGAATGGATAGATTACTTCAACGTCATGAATTGCTATCTCCAGACACATCCACATGCACGCATACCAAATAACCAGCAATTAAGGAAAGACATGTTCAGTCTTTGCAAGGTATCCTTGCAAGGTATTGCATTTCGTGTGTGTGTGTGTCTAGCTTACTATTCTTCTCTGAGAGGCGATGTATCTTTCTGTGGGTAAATCGGTCCGTTCTAACTCTGGCTACCAACCCTCTCACCCACCTCCCCCAACCTACCTCAGCCTTCATCCCCTCTCCTGCCACTAGGGCTTGGCGAATCATGTCAACTTTGTTTTGAGTAGGAGAGAGAGAGAGAGAGGCTATCTGGCCCAAAAGATGGACAAATCATTGCCCTGTTTAGAGTGGTAGAGGGAACTAACCAATAGGCTAGCTGAGTCCTCCTCCAGCCCTGGTCTACACTGCAGCTCTCTGCTGACGCACCGCCCCCGGCCAGGAATACATCAACAATAACATACTGTAGCAGCAGAACCATTTGAAAAGCTGGTTACTGGCAACAGTTTCACACTTCAAAAGAGAGTGAAGGAATAAAAACACACAAAATTGTCACCCAAGGGCAAAGCGAGGGGGAAAAAATCCCTCGCCTACATGAGCAAATCTGAAGTGAACACCCTCTTTCTCTGCTCTCCACAGACCTGAGGATGGCTTTTATAGCCTGGTTTACCATCCTCTATAAGGAATATAGGGAAGGAGGAATGAAGGCCCAAACATGCTGCAGGGAAAACCAGACAAATGGCCAGTTCTGGTCAAAGGGAAGCAGTGAGCTGCTGCACTAGAGCCCACCGTTTAATCTACCCTGAAAATAATGGTTATCCTCCACCTCCATCGCTGTCTTTTTTTTTTAGAATGTTATCTTTCAGCCTGGGTCAGGCCAGAATAGTCAACTTCTGTATTAAACAGACTAGAGCATGCCTGAGCAGTAGAGTTCCTTAGAAAAACACTGGCAGCCCATAGACAGGGTCTGGGAGAGAGGCAGTGTGAGGGGGAGGAGAGAGGGGCACCTTGTCAGAAAGAATTTGCCAGTGAGTTTCTTCACGTAGCTCCATGGCGTCAGTCAATACTGGGCTGTCAGGCCCGCGTGGCCACAGCTGCAGCCCACGGAGACAAGGTCGCTGTTCAGGCAGGCCTGGCCATCATGAACAATCAGTGTTGTTACCCTGCCAACAATGGAGATAAACCCCACACCCCCCAAAAAAAAAAAAAAACACATTCTTTCACTTCTGGTCGGGTCGAGGAGTAACAAGACCAGTATCCCACTTTCTGTATGATCATTACATTGAATGACTGCCTATCTCACACTACCACACACACACACACAGATGGACGCTTTGCCCCGCTATAGGGACATCTGGCTGATGAGAGTAGGAAGTGTATTTCTGTGAGACAAGCTGCTCAATCTGTGCCACTGAATGCTTGTCATGGAGTCAAAGACCTACAGCTGCCAGGGCTTTGTCTGTGACCAGAACATGGAGAGGGTGACAGGTGCATGGGCATCGGATGACAAGTTATGGTCATGCACAGGACACCAGTGATTTACTGTATTCAGACCAGAATATGACCCATATCTGAAAGCACCTCTCACTGGGGTTGGAAATGATTAGCTCTCTTGTACAATCCGTTTAGACTTTATCTGCAGCATACCACACAATCTTGTTATGTCTATAAGTATTTTAAACGTGCAAGACCATGAATGATGGTCTCTTATGTTTGGCACAACTTCACAAAGTAAAGTGCTAAAGTGCCTTCTGCATGTCCCTGTGGAGAGGGATTCATTTGATTTGATGTATAGCAAGTGCATGTGCAAGTGTTGACCAAACCAAAACAAGTATAGCCTCTCAACAAATGAAATATATCAGCCCATTTATCTTACCTCTCCCCCATGGCCATCAAAAATCCCAAATATAGAAGGGTGACTCTTGTTCACGATGTCAGTGAGGACCTCGAAGCGGTCTTCCATGTGATCTCTCCGGCCTTGGATGGAGTACACCGCCACATTGTTGCTCTTGAACTCCCAAGTTTTGGAGAACTCTGCGTCCAGAACGTCGAGACCCCCGAATTTGTCATTCTGCATAATCTCCGCCACTTTCCCCTTGACCATTTTGACAGCATCCCGGCTGGACTTGACGATGGTTTTCACCTCATCAGTGTGGAAGAAGTAACTCCACAGAGCAAGGCTTATGCATAGAAGGAACAAGGTCTCTGGTCTGAGCAGAAAATAACGCATGATCCGACCCAAAAGAGACAACAGTGTCATCGTATCCTCTATCATTTATACAAACAAGAAATCACTGCAGGTTGTTGTTGTTTACCCGCAACTTTCAGTCCATTATTATCGATGCTAGAGTAAATAATCAGCGAAACCAAATGCAAACGTAGTCTACAACACATCTGGTGTAAAAAACTGAATTAAGTCAACCCAACACTGATAGCTCCATGTAGCAATGTGGCTTGATGTATTGGAGAATCCGTAACGTTAGACACTGCGGGGTGTAAGACTGCCTTGGCTGGCTCACTCTAACATAAAGCCCCATGAACCAGCGATTGTCCCTTGTCCATATGATGCAGTGAATCACAACCGTTGCAAGGAGGAGAATGGTAGCTATATTAAACCTCAGTCGGAGAGACCCCACTTTGAAGTACCTCGTTTAACGCTAACTTGAAAGCAAACTGCATGCTCCCTCAACCTTTGGCAGCGAGATTGCGATTGAGTTGTAAATAGTGCACTCAATTTGAAGCCGAGGAAGTGTTCGTTTTCAGGACCGCACCAATTGGAGCACGTGAGGTGTGCACCATGCAACCTTGTTTAGGATAACATACATCATATTTCTGGAGGGGCAAACTAAATGTCATTTGCAACTTTATACTGGCTGAATAGACCATTTATAGAATTTGGGTAAATACATTTTTGACCTACGTAACTTATTGACGGATGCACGCACCCCCCACGGCGGATTGTTTTAATCTGAGCCCACCTGTTTATATAAATTACGGCAAGCCCCGAGGACCAGAACAGGGGTTTGTCTACTAATGGATAGAGCTGTGGTGAAAATAGACTTTTCGGTCGAAGCAAGTTAGGAGAATTTTTCGCAGTAGGTTATGAGAATGAACAACAGGTTTTAGGACAATTGGGTTAAGGTCAGGAAAAGAGTTAGAGTAAGCTAAAATGCACAAAAAAATCTACTTTGACGTCAATTGGACAAAAACTGTATCCCATCTAGACATGACCCCAGTTCGGTTATAAACAGATAAGGCAAAGGTTTAGAAACTCTATGGATAAGGTACTTTGTAAAATTCTACTTTTGTTTGTTGTTGT
The DNA here is from genome assembly GCF_016432855.1 of Salvelinus namaycush. Classification (NCBI taxonomy): domain Eukaryota; kingdom Metazoa; phylum Chordata; class Actinopteri; order Salmoniformes; family Salmonidae; genus Salvelinus; species Salvelinus namaycush. The sequence goes on along the minus strand of NC_052340.1, from coordinate 16,424,544 downwards.
TTTTAATAATGGCGACGAAGAAAGATAGAGGAGGAAGGTATAGATAATGATAATGCCTTTGGTTCGATAAATCGATCTTCGTTGGGTACATTTTTTTTACCTTATATTTTTTAAATACGTATTGCCTTGTCCAATGTATATCAAAATTAATGAATTGGAGTATTATAACATTTGTCAATCATATCACAACGTCCATATACCGGTAGTGTAGTTTATTCTGTCTGTATTTAATTTGAATGGTTTCTGACGCTACTGCACTCAGGCAAACGAGAGGGGACTGGGTCCTTTTCCCACCAGAAAGTGGTGTGTCGTCATCACCCTGCTCCTCCTTTCCAGTTTGTGGTGGTGAAACGTGGAGGTCCGCAACGTGGCTTGGAAAAACATTCTGCAAGTACGTGTTGTTTATCAGTTGTCTCATTAAATGGCACGAAGCCCCCCCGAAACCTCTTTACATAGGAGGCGCCGTGTTAAGACAAAACTGTCACGATCATCGCAAATTAGTCAGAAGGAAAGCTGTTCCCTGTTAGCTAGGCTAAGGCTGGCTAGCAAGTAAAGTTACCGGCCATTTAAACCTGCCTTTTTCTATCTAACGGTAACTGTTTGGTGAAGTTAATCCAATTGTATACATAGCTAACGACAACTAGCAGCAAAAAGGTGTTTGTCAGATGAGTTGTGACATTGTGATAAATGGTTAACTACCTGAAAGATATCATAGAATTGTAGCTAAGTCTGGCTAAGTGTCATGTGTGGGGGAAAAACATTACCAGGGAAGTTAGTGCACTAGATAACGTTAGCTGGCTACCATGTATTGACCATAATCAATACACATTACCCATGTGGATGTGTTGTATGCTAATAGCATTACGTTTTTGTATATAATTAAAAAGTAAAGATTTATCTGATTCATAACATCAATCTGATCTGTCATTTATCTAGATCTCACTACAACACCCACACCATTTATAATGGAGTACATGCAAGCTCCTGCTACAAGCAGCCAGGGGAACATGTAAGTAGAATATATGATCAGCCTCCTACAGGCTACAAATAATTGTCATTCATAACTTTTTCAAAGGTATCAGCTGGTACACAGTACTAATCAAGGAATGTTTTTTCTCCTCTCCTTAGCCTGTGCTGCACCTGTGGCATCCCTATCCCCCCAAACCCAGCCAACATGTGTGTGTCCTGCCTCAGGACCACAGTGGACATCTCCGAGGGAATCCCCAAGCAAGTCAATCTGCACTTCTGCAAGCAGTGTGAACGGTACATCACAAGCCTGTCAAACTTAGTGCCACAGCTAAGACGTTTAAATCCCTGTCTTGTGCTCTTCCTGCCCAAGGTTCATTAGTCAGTAAACTGTGGGATCTTACCAAGGCTCCTACATTAGTTCAGGTTCATTGATTGCTCCTCTTTCTTTTCTATGCAGGTACTTGCAGCCTCCAGCCTCCTGGGTGCAGTGTGCTCTGGAGTCCAGGGAACTGCTCGCCCTCTGCCTTAAAAAACTGAAGGGCAACATGACCAAAGTGAGTATCCCTTCCCTACTCTGCTCTATTTACATTCAAACATACACTTGTTCAACATTTTCAACAGGGCTGTAGCCATTCACCTCAGAAACTCATGTGACCTCCTAATCCAGGTGCGTCTGATCGATGCTGGATTCCTGTGGACGGAACCCCACTCCAAGCGGATCAAGTTGAAGGTGACCATACAGAAAGAGGTGAGAGGAGAAATAAGAGGCGTCAGTGTGTGATATTTAATGGAATAGATTAGTGTGGATTAGGAACCTGATCAGGTGGACGTGTCCCACCGCTGACTTCCATGTTGTCATTATTTAATCCAGGTGACAGTAAAGGGGTAAAGGGCTGAGTGATTCAGAGCACAGTGATTGGGTGAAGGTTAGCCAGTGGCTGTCATCTTAACTTCATGACCTTTCAGAGGAATCTGAGCTCCTCAGGGCCCAGGCCTTAGTCTGGAGTGTAGGAGGTTTTGTGTGACCAGTGATCTTGTATCTAGATGCCCTTTAGTCACCAGAAACAGCAGCACCAAACTCTGATGAATAAAGTCTTGCACATCAGTGTTCCCCAAATTATGGGTGGGTAATGATCCACTGGTGGGTCACAGCTGTCTAGCCCAGTTCTGTATTTAAAAATATATATATATATATATATAAATAAATAAAGTGTTTACCTGGTGTGTCGCATTAGTCGGAAACTATGTTCTGAGTCAGTCATATAAGAGAATAGTGGTTGATGGTAGTTTGGCCTGTCCTGTCCAGGTGATGAACGGAGCCATCCTGCAGCAGGTGTTTGTGGTAGAGTTTGTCATCCAGGGCCAGATGTGTGATGACTGCCACCGTGTCGAGGCCAAGGACTTCTGGAACTCTGTGGTACAAGTCAGACAGAAGGTACCACTGATGATTAGAATTATATTATTCATGTTGCTCACCACAACAATCATTTTTAACATGTTGTGTTGGTAACCTAATATTGGGCTGGTCCTTTTTTAGACTTCTCACAAGAAGACGTTTTACTACCTGGAGCAGCTGATTCTCAAGCACAAACTCCATCAGAACGCACTCAACATCAAGGAGATCAATGGTGGGTTTGGGATAGAATATACTGCTCTAAAGTGGGGTTTTCATCCAGGAAGAGACACCAGACCATTGATATTGATGATTTTCTAAAAGCTTTCCTATCCCGGGCTTTAGAACGACATGGCCATGTGTTTATAATCACTGTGGTAGGATCATAGTACTGAGCATTCCATTTACCATGCCAACAATGCTTTTGGACTCGGTCCTATTTTCAGTCACACACACTGTGTAGTGAGAGATATTTCAGAAACAGCGCCCAGTGTGGTTGGACCAGATTGTAAGGGAAAAGCTGCCCTTTGACAGTTCAATATAAATGACCTCCCTCTCTAGCCGTAGTTAAAAGCCTTGAGGTTCCAACATGTGGTGGCCATATTTCCCCCCGCGGTGCCCATCTGGGCTATATTACTGAGGCTGGCGTGTTAAGTGTTGGAATGGTGATGGCAGAGGTTACGTGTGGTGTGTGTGCCTGTGATTGATTTATCGATTGAAGACTGATTGGTTTTTAATCTTTCTCCTCTCTCAGAGGGTATTGATTTCTACTATGCCACCAAGCAGCATGCTCAGAAGATGGTGGATTTCCTCCAGTGCACAGTCCCCTGCAGGTAGGAACCAGTTCTCCAGAGTCCCTCCACTACGTTTAGAGGTTGCCCTGTAGTGACAGAACTGCCTGACCTGCAAATCTGACTTGAGGTCAGTGTCTAGGGGTAACATCATCCTACTCTGGATGGCGCCTTCATGGTTATTGTATAATGCCCATGCAATGTCCATTTTGTGTTGAGACATGTTAATGTTGAATTGAACAGTTATGCGCTAGACCGCACTAACCACATTAAGTGCAGTCTGTGTGGCTAGTGCTACGATTATTCAATGTCTATAGACTTATGTTTGGACACACCTACTAATTCCAGGGTTTTTCTTTACTATTTTCTGTATTGTAGAATAATAGTGAAGACATCAAAACTATGAAATAACACATGTAGTAACCAAAAAAGTGATAAAAAAAATCAAAATATATTTTATATTTAAGATTCTTCAAAGTAGCCACCCTTTATCCTTGACAACAGCTTTGCACACACTTGGCATTCTCTCAACCAGCTTCATGAGGTGTAGTCACCTGGAATGCATTTCAATTAACAGGTGTGCCTTGTTAATTTGTGACATGAAGGTCACTCAATGCGGAAAATGTCAACAACTTTGAAAGTTTCTTCAAGTGCAGTTGCAAAAACTATCAAGCGCTATGATAAAACTGGCTCTCATGTGGACTGCCACAGTAAAGGAAGACCCAGACTTACTTCTGCTGCAGAGGGCAAGTTCATTAGTTAACTGCACCTCAGATTGCAGATCAAATAAATGCTTCACAGAGTTCAAGTAACAGACACATCTGAACATCAACTGTTCAGAGGAGACTGCATGAATCAGGCCTTCATGGTCGAATTGCTGCAAAGAAACCACTACTAAAGGACACCAATAATAATAAGAGACTTGCTTCGGCCAAGAAACACGAGCAATGGACATTAGACCAGTGGAAATCTGTCCTTTGGTCTGGAGTCCAAATTTGATATTTTTGGTCCCAACCGCCGTGTCTTTGTGAGATGCAGAGTAGGTGAACGGAGTGTGAGATTGTGCAATGCTGTCATCAAGGCAAAGGGTGGCTACTTTGAAGAACCTAAAATATATTTTGATTTGTGTAACACTTTTTTGATTACAACATGATTCCATGTGTGTTATTTCATAGTTTTGATGTCTTCACTATTATTCTACCATGTAGAAAATAGTAAAAATAAAGAAAAACCCTTGAATGAGTAGGTGTCCAAACTTTAGACTGGTACGGTATATAATTTTTCAAAATATTTATTTTTAGCTTTGCATGGAGATGCTTAAGAATGTTGCTTATTTTCTCTCTGACAAGATATATTCTTGTAGTGTTCTTTATGGTTTCTTTGTCACCCTGTCTTGTTTAGGTCGAAGACCTCCCAGCGCCTCATCTCCCACGACATCCACTCAAACACATTCAACTACAAGAGCACCTACTCCATTGAGATCGTTCCTGTTTGCAAGGTATACATCATCTTCCTCAAAAATATTGAAGGTCAAATGCTCTACATGTATCTCAAGGGGCTGAACATTAGTTGAATAGGTGAACAGAGCGCACCTATACTCAAATGCTCAGGTCCAAACAGGCCAGGGCAGACCTAGATTCCCCGTCTTATCATAACAGACACAGCTTCCCTTGGATACAACTGATGTTTTAAAAGATGCTTTTGAACCGTCCAATGGAAACTAAATTTGAATCAATCTGGGTGTGTCTAAGTCAGGAGTCTTTACTTAAAACGTTTTTGTTGAGTGAATGTTTCTTGTTAATGCTCTTCTGTTGGTTTCATGTAGTAGATTCATCTACTCATAGGTTCTAACATGTAGACTGAGTACACGTATCGATGCTTGGCTTCTGACCATAGATGTGAAGAGTGAATTTTGTTCATATCCAATTCTATCCATGTGTTTTTATGCATTTCTATCCCATGACTGAATGAAGCATTGCAGCACTCATTCAGTAAACGGATATGACTTAACATTTTCAAGATCAATGAAATGCGTTCCTAATCAGCATCTTATTTTCTTTTGCATTGTGAGACAAATTGTAATCACGCTGATGAAACAAAGAGAACATAGCCGACCCCTTGTATAACCAAACTGGCAATGACAGCCTCTGTTATTCAGATTGTTCATGAAGGTGTAGCCTAATCCAGAGTTGAATGTTAATCTCTGCTGTACTACACTTTACTGTGTGTTTCTCTGGGGAATAATCCGGTGGGAAAATTGGCATTGGGAAGAGGTTTCAAAGTTCTCTCTGACCTGACCTCAGTCTGACCCCTGGTATGTTTTGTCTCATTGCCCAGGACAACGTGGTGTGTCTGTCGCCGCGTCTGGCTCAGAGCCTGGGGAACATGGGCCAGGTGTGTGTGTGCGCCCGAGTCACCAGCACCATCCACCTCATTGACCCCAACACCCTGCAGAGTGAGTACAGTACACACCAGCACCATCCACCTCATTGACCCCAACACCCTGCAGAGTGAGTACAGTACACACCAGCACCATCCACCTCATTGACCCCAACACCCTGCAGACTGAGTACAGTACACACCAACACCATCCACCTCATTGACCCCAACACCCTGCAGAGTGAGTACAGTACACACCAGCACCATCCACCTCATTGACCCCAACACCCTGCAGACTGAGTACAGTACACACCAACACCATCCACCTCATTGACCCCAACACCCTGCAGAGTGAGTACAGTACACACCAGCACCACCTTTACTGTCGGCCCCAACACCCTGCAGAGTGAGTACAGTACACACCAGCACCACCTTTACTGTCGGCCCCAAGACCCTGCAGAGTGAGTACAGTACACACCAGCACCACCTTTACTGTCGGCCCCAACACCCTGCAGAGTGAGTACAGTACACACCAGCACCACCTTTACTGTCGGCCCCAACACCCTGCAGAGTGAGTACAGTACACACCAGCACCACCTTTACTGTCGGCCCCAAGACCCTGCAGAGTGAGTACAGTACACACCAGCACCACCTTTACTGTCGGCCCCAACACCCTGCAGAGTGAGTACAGTACACACCAGCACCACCTTTACTGTCGGCCCCAAGACCCTGCAGAGTGAGTACAGTACACACCAGCACCACCTTTACTGTCGGCCCCAACACCCTGCAGAGTGAGTACAGTACACACCAGCACCACCTTTACTGTCGGCCCCTAGCTGCCAGGGGACAGAGGCTGTTTCAACACATGATTTTATGACTACTGAAACATTTATTTTACAGATATGCTTTGCTTCTTTGATTGATTGATGTATTGCTGATGTGTTGACAAGTCAACGTTTCAAGGCGATTGGATGTGTGTGTGCATGAGTTTGTGCTTGTGTGATAAAGCATCAACAGTTTACCATCTGTTCCAAATTTTTTGCATCAGTTTTTGATTAGACTGATGGAATGTGATTATATTCCACTTGATTTAAGTCTTTTGTACTGAACTGAACCCAATATCGTTTACAGTGTTTCTGTTCACCACATGCTCATCACCCTCCCTTCACTCTCAACAGCTTCCCTCTGTGTCTAATCAGGGCATTCCACACATGACACACACACTCAGGGCACATGTTTTTAATTAGTGTTCAAAGAAAGGCTATTTTTGCTCCATTCTCAACCCCAGCCTCTGGGCAGAACAATGATCCATGCTAGCCAAATCATTCGACTGCAAGAGGGAGGGAAGTTCAAATAAATCCATTTATCTTGCGTGTGCACACAAGCATGTGAGTGTAGGAAATTATTGGTGTTTTGAGCAGTGAAAATTGAAACTCTGGACTGTCCATAGAGATAAACATCTAATTCTATTTCTCCTGTCTAACCCAACAGTCGCTGAGGTGGACGGGGGCACATACTGGCGCAACCCCTTCAACAGCCTCGTTAGCCCACGGCAACTGGAGGAGTTCATCGTCATGGATACTGACATCATCAGGAACCAGAAGCTGGGGGCGGGAGCAGGCATAAGGTCCAATAAGGTAGGAGTTCTGAGGGAATTGGGCGGTGATTTGGAATTGGGCTGTCCCGTCGCTACTGCGCGATGGGACAGGAACATCCCTGCTGGCCAAACCCTACCCTAACCCAGACGACGCTGGGCCAATTGTGTGCCGCCCAATGGGTCTCCCGGTCGCGGCCGGCTGCAACAGAGCCTGGACTTGAACCAGGTTCTCTAGTGGCACAGCCTTAGACCATTCCGCTACTCAGGAGGCCCAACAATTGTCATACTTGAACAAAAGTATAGATACCTTAATAGAAATGTACTCAAGTGAAAGTCAGCCAGTAAAATACTACTTGAGTAAAAGTCTAAAAGTATTTGGTTTTAAATATCCTTAAGTATCAAAAGTAAAAGTATAAATCACTTAAAATCCCTTATATTAAGCAAAGCAGACAGCAACATTTTCTTGTTTTCCAAATTTACGGATAGCCAGGGGCACACTCCAACACATTATTTACAAAAGATGCATGTGTGTTTAGTTAGTCTGCCAGATCAGAGGCAGTAGGGGTGACCAGGGATGTTCTCTTGATTAGTGCGTGAATTGGACCATTTTCCTGTCCTAAGCATTCAAAATGTAACGAGTACTTTTGGGTGTCAGGGAAAATGTATAGTGTAAAAAGTGTAATATTTTCTTTAGGAATGTAGTGAAGTAAATGTTGTCAAATATAAATGATAAAGTACAGATACCCCAAAAAGCGACTTGATTAAGTAGTACTTTAAAGTATTTTTACTCAAGTACTTTACACCACTGTGTGTATTCATGCGTGCAACTTCCCGCTTGACTGCGGTGCTTTGGTGTGTTTGTGGCTTTAATGACAGTGTTTTTAAGCAGATTGAATTATGGGGATCATTTCTCTTTTCTTGGAAGAAATGTCAATGGGTAACCATTACATTATTCCTGAAGCAGCACATCAGATTAGAGAAAAACCCTCCAAAATACATGGAAGTGTTTCTGTAAAATGAAACAGGAAATGGGTTTGCTACGGTACGATAACGTCCCCTCCCCCAACTAAGGGTGTTGGTACAACTAAACACCCTTCATCCGTTTAGTGGAAAGGAATAGAAGTAATGGTGGTGCTAGGGTAAATCTTGTGTATGTGTTCTGATTTTGTGTGTCTCCAGCACACCCTGGCTGAGGTGTGGGTGCAGAAGACCTCAGAGATGGACACGGCTCAGCAGTACCACTGTCGCACCCACCTGGGCCACCTGCTCAACATAGGAGACCTGGTTCAGGGGTAGGTGACTGTCATGGGCTGCTATATAGCTACTAAACTCTTAAATGTTCATCTAACTTCTTGCTGTATAAGAGAATCAAAACAATACCTTATTCTTTTGATTGTGAAGTTAGAGAAAATATTATGTTTTTTTCACTTTTGTTACCCTCTAGCTTTGACTTTGCCAATTCCAACGTTAATGACGAGTTTCTGAACAAGATGAACCCGAGTCATATTCCTGACGTGGTAAGAACCAGTACATACTACTGTGCGGACACACTTATGTATCCTTCAAAACAGGGATCTCCAACAGGTAGATTGTAGCTCGCAGCCCACATATAAGTAGCTGCCAATCAATTCTGAAAGTACATTCAGTTTTCCATCACAAACTGTCATAAACATAAAGCTCCCAGCTACAATTCAATCAGTCACATTGACATTTTCCCACCCCTGGTTAGCCACTATTGGCTTAAAAAGCCAAAAGTAACACAAAATCTGCCAATTAATTTCCAGCAATGTTGCCCCTGTCTGTCTGTCTGTTTTGTACATGCATTTGTCTCACTCCGTATGTAGCCAATTAGCGACACTAATGATAACGTATTTTTTTTCTTCAATTGGTTTGTGTGTTTGAGGTTCAACCCCACATAATGTACATTGTGCACATTTTAATACAGAAGGGTGGACAGACTTCCCCAAAAACGTTCTCTATTAAATGTTAACCTCAAAGTAGGCTTACCTGACAGAACTATAAATCATGATTATTTGTTTGAATTGGGTAGCCATTGTTTTTCAAACTCTGCCATGGCATGTGCTTCAGCAGTAGGCCTATCAGCAGAAACATCGCTAGACCGACACATTCCACTCTTGCTAGATGCTCAGTTAAAGGGGAATTACACACTCTTTCCAGACATCATAAATGTTGTTCTGATGTGATTTAAACATGGACATGGACTCAGAACATCAATTTTCGTTGTTTCTCTATGAATATGTGTAATATTGAGAGTGGAAAACATAAAAAATATCCAAAACCAGGAAAAATACAATTCTGGAAAATACAAAATATAATTTTATGGGGCCTGTCATGCCAAATACTGTTTATCAACCATTATTTGACCAGGTATATAGACAGACAAAAACACCTCTTGTACACCAAGGACCCTGGGGTGAGGTAGAGGAGAAGAGAACAATGTGCCTTTTGGAAAGCAATAAAATAAATTATAGCTCGCAAAATTTATATTAAAAAAAAAGTAGCTCATGCTAGAAAAGGTTGGAGAACCCTGCTCAAACGAGACCTCTTTTACCATGTACTGCACTGTACTGTCTGTATTAGATCACATTGCCCCCTGGTGGACATTGTGGTATTGGTTTGATTTTGTTTGCTGCATTGAGTTGAAATGTCAATCCTTTAATGGGAAAATTGGCCACCTGACCACGTACTGTTCACTTCATTTTGAAATGAGAGCTCGACTGCATACCTGTCAGCACATGACTGCAAAGGACAGAATACATCATAACAAAATGAAATTAATGCATGTATTGAAGCCATTTGGACATGTTTGTTGTGACTTGCAGGTGCTAATCAAGAAGAGCTACAACCGCAGCAAGAGGGTGAAGCGCAGGAACTGGAAGCTGAAGGAGATGGACAAAGATAGAGAGGGCATGGCGCCTGAAGACGAGAGGTAAGGAGGAGAGGAAGAGCTGATGAGAGAGGGGGAGAAGCAGGAAGGGATGAGGAGAGAGAAAGTGAAGGATGGATATGCTCAATATCCAGGTGATGACTTAGTAAGTTGTTAAAGGTGTCTGTCTACAACATTGGCAGTGATTTATTTGTTCTCTTCCTGTTTCAGACAATACCAGGACTTCCTAGAGGACCTGGAGGAAGACGAAGCCCTGAGAAAGAACGTCAACATCTTCCGAGGTGAGTGGGACCGCAGCTTTCTGCTTCTCTTTATAGTTCTTCTTGCAAGAATCTGGATGTTTTCCTCAATTGTCACCCATAGCTTTCTATTGATCCATTTTAGCTGTAGCCTCATGATGAAGTTGTTTTATATTGCAGATGCGTCTAAGATCCCAGTGGAGAGTGATACGGATGACGAGGGCGCCCCTCGGATCTCTCTGATGGAGATGCTGGAGGACCTCAGCCTAACGGACGCCACCGGGGGAGAGGGAGCCGACATGCTGACCGAATAGACCAATCACCGGCCTGCTTACATCCACATAATAACTGTTCAGACCAATCAGGGTCTTAATAACATCAACATGATGTTTGACTAGACAAATGGGCTCCCGAGTGGCGCAGCGGTCTAAGGCACTGCATCTCAGTGCAGTGTTCGAATCCAGGCTGTATCACAACTGGCCGTGATTTGGAGTCCCATAGGGCGGCGCACAATTGGCCCTGCGTCGTCCGGGTTTGGCCGTCATTGTAAATAAGAATTTGTTCTTAACTGACTTGCCTAGTTAAAGGTTAAATAAAAATCCTACTAATAACATGAGTGATTAGTAGTCCAATAAGAATGGCAATGCGCTGTCAGCTACCATTTCTTACAGTCTCCCCCCAACAGCAGCCACTCAGAATGCAGCAGAAGGGTCACTTCTGAGGTTGCTGAGTTATTGAGTGGATCCTGCCCTTTGTTTGACCCTTCCCTGTCTCCATATTAGAGGCATTGGTTTGTGATGTACACCAAATAAAATATAACCTGGTTACAATATGACTTTTTCATTCGGAGATGCACAGCGTCCACTAAGGAGCTGGAGAAGTGGGGAAGATGTTACTGAACTATAAGCATGGACCTCACTCTCAATATGGTACCTAACACTTAAAAGCAGAGACTGGCCACATGATGAAAGTGGTAGAATGTACCAGTTGGGAATGCATGGGCACCTTCTATGAGTAGCTAGTTCTATGTGTAGATATCCTGTGTATGCATTCTGGATTGGGTATGCTTATGCTTGTAATAGGCTGCAGACTGGCATCTAGATTCTCTACCTAACAAAACCAGCCCCACTCACATGCAGAGCCACTGTCTTGTGAAATTGGTTCGCTTAACTTCAGAAATTAATCAATTAAAAAATAATTTGGGACTAGGACTCAGTGGGCACATGTCCCCTACTATTAGACTGTTATCCAATGCAAGCTGCTCTATTGTTGCCGGGTAGACATTGTAATTATAGTAGGGGCTGAAGGGGAGAGGTTGGTGCAGGGGGAGGTTGAGTGCTTCAGAGGAAACTTTATCTTGGGGGCTTAGATATTTTAGGGGAGAGAGAGTTGTGTTATGTGCCACTTCAGTCTGGCTTGAAGAGGGAGGAGGCGGGATCTTGTTTTTTGGCAACTTAAACAGGTTGTTAGGGGTAACCAGATCCTTGGGAAAGTAACTTTAGGTCCCTTCGAGTCAGCGGATAATAAGGTAGAGCGAGGGGTTCTCTACCTTCCCTCCCACCTTCTCCCCCTGACCCCCTTTTCTCACCCACCTACAGTATATGCTGTCTCTGTCAACCTGTTCTTGTCATCCACTTCCCCTCCACACCTACAGTATATGCGGTCTCTGTCAACCTGTTCTTAACCTGTTCTTATCATCCACTTCTCCACACCTACAGTATATGCTGTCTCTGTCAACCTGTTCTTGTCATCCACTTCCCCTCCACACCTACAGTATATGCGGTCTCTGTCAACGTGTTCTTATCATCCACTTCCCCTCCACACCTACAGTATATGCTGTCTCTGTCAACCTGTTCTTGTCATCCACTTCCCCTCCACACCTACAGTATATGCTGTCTCTGTCAACCTGTTCTTGTCATCCACTTCCCCTCCACACCTACAGTATATGCTGTCTCTGTCAACCTGTTCTTGTCATCCACTTCCCCTCCACACCTACAGTATATGCTGTCTCTGTCAACGTGTTCTTATCATCCACTTCTCCTCCACACCTACAGTATATGCTGTCTCTGTCAACCTGTTCTTGTCATCCACTTCCCCTCCACACCTACAGTATATGCTGTCTCTGTCAACCTGTTCTTATCATCCACTTCTCCTCCACACCTACAGTATATGCTGTCTCTGTCAACCTGTTCTTATCATCCACTTCCCCTCCACACCTACAGTATATGCTGTCTCTGTCAACCAGTTCTTATCATCCACTTCCCCTCCACACCTACAGTATATGCTGTCTCTGTCAACCTGTTCTTGTCATCCACTTCCCCTCCACACCTACAGTATATGCTGTCTCTGTCAACCTGTTCTTGTCATCCACTTCCCCTCCACACCTACAGTATATGCTGTCTCTGTCAACGTGTTCTTATCATCCACTTCTCCTCCACACCTACAGTATATGCTGTCTCTGTCAACCTGTTCTTGTCATCCACTTCCCCTCCACACCTACAGTATATGCTGTCTCTGTCAACCTGTTCTTATCATCCACTTCTCCTCCACACCTACAGTATATGCTGTCTCTGTCAACCTGTTCTTATCATCCACTTCCCCTCCACACCTACAGTATATGCTGTCTCTGTCAACCAGTTCTTATCATCCACTTCCCCTCCACACCTACAGTATATGCGGTCTCTGTCAACCTGTTCTTATCATCCACTTCCCCTCCACACCTACAGTATATGCTGTCTCTGTCAACCTGTTCTTATCATCCACTTCCCCTCCACACCTACAGTATATGCGGTCTCTGTCAACCTGTTCTTATCATCCACTTCCCCTCCACACCTACAGTATATGCTGTCTCTGTCAACGTGTTCTTATCATCCACTTCTCCACACCTACAGTATATGCTGTCTCTGTCAACGTGTTCTTATCATCCACTTCTCCACACCTACAGTATATGCTGTCTCTGTCAACCTGTTCTTATCCACTTCCCCTCCACACCTACAGTATATGCTGTCTCTGTCAACGTGTTCTTATCATCCACTTCTCCTCCACACCTACAGTATATGCGGTCTCTGTCAACCTGTTCTTGTCACCCACTCACCTCTTTTTATCATCCCCTTTTTTCTGACCCCGTATGTCCACTTTTCACTCTCCTTCCAAGAATACTATTGAAGGATCAGTGGGCTACCTGACTGTTCAACTGTTCAGGGTCCCAGACAGTGTCATGCTCCTTCATGCTGTGAGTTTGGCTTCCAGACTTCCACCCGGTGCAGAGTCTGTATGCTTGGAGACTGTCTGTTCAGTCAACTGGACAGAGTGGCTCAGCCATGTCTTTACACATCAATAATGTAAGCAGCTGAGAAGTTGTAAAAACACATTTTATTCCCAAAGACAGACAATGAAAGAGAGTACTGGGATATCAATGTGCTGAAAATATATCCTCTTCATTTGATTTATAAAATAATAAAGGCTATCAGCTAAATAGGCTATCCAATCACTCAACATTTTTGGAGGAATCTCAGTAATTTTGCCAGTTCTGTAGCAACACTATGACTTCTTGCATCCCCTGTCAGTTGCAGAGTGTGCATTGCGCTGTTATGGGTGAATTATGTTTTGGGATAATTCAGTGCAAGCTTCCTAGGGGCGCAATTTCAGATGTATATGCAATCATTCATGACTTACAGAACCCTTCTTTGGTGCCTTTAAAGACTCGATGGGAAAAGGATTTGGGGGAGGAACTTGGGGAAGACACCTGGGAATCTGTGCTGCGCAGGGTGCATTCGTCCTCTTTTAGCACTAGACACACCCTCATTCAATTCAAGGTGGTTCACCGTATCCACTGGTCTGGGGCCAGACTTGGACGAATATTCTCTGATTTTGATCCTACCTGTGTCAGATGTAAAATTGAACCAGCCACACTGTTGCATATGTTCTGGGGCTGTCATAAACTGTCAGGTTTCTGGGAATTAATATTTAAATGTTTCTCTGATATATATGACACTGTTATAGATCCCTCTCCCCTTACAGCCCTTTTTGGAGTACTGCCCATAGGTACCCCCCTGTCAAGAATCCAGTCGGACACTGTTGCTTATACAACTCTTTTAGCTAGACGGCTAATACTACAGAACTGGAAGATGGCAGCTCCCCCATCTTATAAATATTGGGTGAGAGATGTGTTGTGCTCTCTGAAACTAGAAAAAATTCAATTCAATTCACGTGGGAACCCCAAACTGTTTAATGAGGCTTGGGCTCCATTCCGGTCTTACTTTAAACAGTCCATCCTCTGATGGCATTCCTATTAAAACAAATAAGTCTCTATTTGACCCCCCCTGTGACTCAGGGGTTGGATGAGCATTTCTCTGTGTTTTTTCTGGGGGGGGGGGGGGGGGCATTAAGGTTGATGTGCTTATTGATTTGGACCTGCGGATGCCTTGTTCATCTTGCCCGGGCAGAGACTAAGGTGTGAGCTTGTTTTTCCCAGTTATTTTTATTTTTAAAATTTTGTTCACGCCTACATAAAATTATTATTATTCATTTTTTATTTTAAAGCATTGTAAACTTTTTATTTTTGATCCAGTGGATGGTCGGTCTGTGGCCTTGACTGTCTGTGAGTGGTTGCATTTCTCCACCCCATCCCTTGACTGTTTACAGGAACAATTTGTAAGTCGCTCTGGATAAGAGCGTCTGCTAAATGACTTAAATGTAAATGTGTTTGCTCTGTCCCTGTACTATAGATCGCCCTTTAACCTTTGTAGCCTTCTGCCTGGTGTGTTTAACTTGTCTAAAGTATGGTATCTTTAAAGCTATTTTTTTTTATGTATTATTTGTATTTTTTCTAGTTGAGTATATTATTTATATTGCTTTGTCTTGTCTGTGTGTGTGTAAAACTTAATAAACAGAGTTTTCAAAAGGGATAATTCAGTGCATAGTCTACTTGCAGTCAGTGGAGATTATGAATTTCATTCCCTGTGTGGCAAGTAGAGGGGGATGCCTGTAGAGAATTATAGAGGACTCTTCTTTGTATCTGTCCCATTATGGTGTCTGTGCGCATGGGCAGTGCTATAGAGGACATCTCCATTTGAAGTAATCCATTTTCTTCTACTACTTCTATGAGTTTTCAAACATACTGGTGCATACTGCCACCTGGAGAGTGTTGTTTGAACAGGTATGAAGCCAAGGTTGGCTATTTACTGACACCTGCAGTTATGGAATGTTTGCTCACAAGTATAAATAATTATATGATCCTTCCTTAACCCATAGGAAGTCCCTCTCAGTTGATTACTTCAAAATGGGTGCTGCCCATGCTAAAACAGGCTTTTGGACACTAGAGTCCTCTATCTCTATGAGGATGCCATTCAAAAGTTGCGCGGACACGCGCGTCAGGTGTCTCCTATCCAATAAAGCAGGACAGAGTTTTGATGACTATTCCACTGACTAAACGACTATGGATTAGTCCCATTTGTGAATAATCGTACCTTATTTATAGAGTTTGAAGACACGTGCGCCGAACGCTCTGTCCTTAAAAACCCATACCCAACTCCACGTGAACGCCGGGTGAGTGTAAAGAGTAGTGGGTGTGGTGTAGACTGTATGACCTGCTACAGGTAGTCTATATTTGTGAACTGGTAGTGCAGTTCACACCACAGTAGTGGGAAGCAGGCCATTCTCTCTGAACCGGGGGAGCACGGACAGCGGCATGTTATCAGACAGGTAAGCTCACTTTTATATGATCCTTATTGTTTTTTTGTTGTCCTACAGATTATTATTGTGTCATATAGGCATGTAGGCTAGCATGTAGACTACCTTAATGTGAGGAGGCTTATTCAGTTGTTACAATGTCTCTACGGCATTAGTTTAGCCATAATTATTTGTGTGACAGGATAGGACCTGGAAAACAAGCAAACATGCTTGGATTATATTTTAGGTTTATTTATTGACATGCCACAGTGTGTGTCGTTAACTATTTGGTCCATAACTGTTTATTAATGAGTAGGCTATTACTCTGGTGAAGAAGTGTGCACTGGTGTCAGTTGAGTTTACCTGACACCTGTCAACGCACACTGAGGTACTGACTCTGAGACAGAGGCTTTCCTATTATCCCCTTAGATACTTAATGTCAACTACCCTGTGTGGAAGTAGAGTAAATGTCTGTTCTCATTCCTTATGATGGAGTAAATGTCTGTTCTCCTTCCTTATGATGGAGTAAATGTCTGTTCTCCTTCCTTATGATGGAGTAAATGTCTGTTCCTTTCCACCATCTGTACGGTGGTGGACATTTTGACAGCATTGACAATAAAAAGAAAGGTGCCACATGTGCTGTTTGAGTGGGATACTGTGTGTGTATGTACTGTGCATGCATGCGTGTATGCAGATTTAATTTACCTTGTCTGGGGCTCTCAGGAGCTAATGTCTGCAGTGCCTCCCCACCAGAGAGACCCCAGGGGCCACGGGCTGTGATTGTCCCTGGACCTTCTCATTAATAAACACAGACCCACATGTAATGTGCTTTCTAATACCATTTTCCATTGTTAGCTCCCCCAAGGATATGGTAGGTATGTAAGACATGGGTAATTACATAGTAGCAGGTGCATTGAAAGCTGAAGAAGACTAGGGTTTAAAATGAGACTACGACAAAAACTTGAGGTTATACCACTGAACTACCCACAAAACACCCACACAGTTCATCTTTCACCTACTAAGTGTTTTCCCTTTTACAGTTGGTGTTTCCTCCTGGGAAAATAGGTTTAATTCTATCAGGTAGTGCAGGTGAAGCGACTAACTGTATATCTTTCCACATGATTGATGTTGTGTCGTCTGTCTTGTGTGTTTGTTTGTGTGTTTATGCCCATTATGTGTCCCCTGCTGCCATTATCACTGCCATCCTCCTTTCTCCCTCTGTCTCTGTCTTCTGTCTCCTATCTTCCTATCACTCCCCCTATCCTCTCTCTATCGTTCTCTCTGTTCCTTTCTCTGCCCCTTCCTCTCCCATCCTCACCCTGACCACTGGAGCAGCATGAGGATGGATTTTCAATACCTGAAGGAGTACCTGGGCTGGCTGTACTACCAGTACCTGCTCATCACAGGCATATATGTGCTTGAGCCCTGGGAGCAGTCCATCTTCAACTCTGTCGTCTTCTCCTCCATGACCATGGTCATCTACACCTCCTACGTCTTTGTGCCTGTCCACGTGCGTCTGGCACACAACTTCTTCTGCGGGAAACAGCCAGAGAGCACCATGGCACTCATAAACTAAGCAGTGGATGGATAGATGGATGGCGGGAGATTGGGAATGAGAAGCGAGGACCCCTATCTAAATGGTTTGACAAACTGCAAGTGAAAAAAAGAATAGCCCTACATAACCAGCAGCAAAATCACCTACGTCAAGTCTAGACTTTGAGTAGAGATAAGATCATTTCCACGTCAAAGTAAGGTTTTATAAATAACTACTTATACGTGGTTTTCTGTGTGAAGTCATACTTAAGATCAAAATTGATTGTTAGTCTGTTTTATAAATGAGGCCCCAGGTATCCTGTGTGAGTGCAGATCACGTCTCTGTGTTTTGCATTTGCCTGCAGGTAATGACACTTATCACTGGCTGTTGATGGCTGTCTGATATAGAGGGAGACATTACTGATCCCAACACATTTACATGCACTTAAACCCACTGGACAATGCTAATGATGAACATTGACCAATGGCTGGCATCTTGCACTTCAATTACTGAGTCATTAACCAAATATTTCCCAAGACTAGAGTCTCCTGCTATACAATCTAACCAGAGATATTGAGTCCTGGCAAAGATTACAAGGTTGTGACATTTTTCTCCCAACCCTACATTTATCCGGTGATTATTCAATGCATACATTGATCAAACTAAACAATCATATCCTTGTGTACACAGTCCTGTCCCTATCTGCAGTGTTTTCACTGTTGCTATGCCACGAAGGTCGATGTTGAGCAAGAGGAAATATTAGCTCTCTGGTTCAGGCTTTGCTTTGTCATTGACTTTGCTTGATCCACCATCATTCTTCAGAACGCATAGAGTTGAATGGAATTATATGAATCAAAAACAGTCAAAGTGGCCTGAATGAAAAGCGATGTCTTTGAGTGGTCAACCCACCCTCATCTCTCTTGTGACCCTACAGTTGAACTGTAACTTCTGAGAGAATAAAACACAAGCCTAGTACTTATCACTGCGTGACTAGAAGATCTGTTAACATGTATTTGTTTTGGTGATCACATATAAACCCAGCAAAAAAAGAAACGTCACTTTTTCAGGACCCTGTCTTTCAAAGATAATTTGTAAAAATCCAAATAACTTCACAGATCTTCATTGTAAAGGGTTTTAACACTGTTTCCCATGCTTGTTCAATTAACCATAAACAATTAATGAACATGCATCTGTGGAACGGTCGTTAAGACACTAACAGCTTACACACGGTAGGCAATTAAGGTCACAGTTATGAAAACTTAGGACACTAAAGAGGCCTTTCTACTGACTCTGAAAAACACCAAAAGAAAGATGCCCAGGGTCTCTGCTCATCTGTGTGAATGTGCCTTAGGCTTTCTGCAAGGAGGCATGAGGACTGCAGATGTGGCCAGGGCAATAAATTGCATTCTCCGTACTGTGAGACACCTAAGACCGCGCAACAGGGAGCCAGGACGGACAGCTGATCGTCCTCACAGTGGCAGACCACGTGTAACAACACCTGCACAGGATCGGTGCATCCGAACATCACACCTGCGGGACAGGTACAGGATGGCAACAACAGCTGGCCGAGTTACACCAGGAACGCACAATCCCTCCATCAGTGCTCAGGCTGTCCGCAATAGGCTGAGAGAGGCTGGACTGAGGGCTTGTAGGCCTGTTATAAGGCAGGTCCTCACCAGACATCACCGGCAACAACGTTGTCTATGGGCACAAACCCACCGTCGCTGGACCAGACAGGACTGGCAAAAAGTGCTCTTCACTGACGAGTCGCAGTTTTGTCTCAACAGGGGTGATGGTTGGATTCGCGTTTATCATCGAAGGAATGAGTGTTACACCGAGGCCTGTACTCTGGAGCGGGATCGATTTGGAGGTGGAGGGTCCGTCATGGTCTGGGGCGGTGTGTCACAGCATCATCGGACTGAGCTTGTTGTCATTGCAGGCAATATCAACGCTTTGCGTTACAGGGAAAACATCCTCCTCCCTCATGTGGTACCCTTCCTGCAGGCTCATCCTGACATGACCCTCCAGCATGACAATGCCACTGCTCGTTCTGTGCGTGATTTCCTGCAACACAGGAATGTCAGTGTTCTGCCATGGCCAGCGAAGAGCCCGGATCTCAATCCCATTGAGCACGTCTGGGACCTGTTGGATCGGAGGGTGAGGGCTAGGGCCATTCACCCCAGAAATGTCTGGGAACTTGCAGATGCCTTGGTGGAAGAGTGGGGTAACATCTCACAGCAAGAACTGACAAATCTAGTGCAGTCCACGAGGAGGAGATGGACTGCAGTACTTAATGCAGCTGGTGGCCACACAGTGAGAGGACATTTATTTTTTTGCTGAGTTTATATGCTTAAGGGCTTCCTGATTTAGTCTGTATATGATTTGTAACTATATTTATATTGATGTTTATATGCTCTGGTAAAGCTTGGCTGGTTACAATGTCAATTACCAAAACTGTGTGTTTTCTCGTGGCAATACTGAGTAATTGTTTTCCTCAAATGAAAGTGCTTTTATATCATTTCTGTAAGCCTAATCGTTAACGGTTGAGACATTTATGATAGCTTGATCACAGAGTTGCATTTGGACAATAGATCACTGTGTGGCCTCAGACATTTATTGATATCTATGTTATATTTATCTCTCATGACTGGATTCTTCAGAAATAAAGCAATTTTACAAATATAAAAGAATGATCTTTTGGTGTTTACATTGAATTATATTTGAATTGAAGACCTAAACTAGAGGGACAGAATAGTATTGATTTGCGTGCAGCTGTTTTGAGTGTATTGAGTTGCACAGTACACATGTACATTATGTACATTATGTATGAATATTTTTGTGTACAGTCTATTAAATAACAGGAAAAGATGATTGCCTTCTAACCTACTGTATAATGTAAATGGGGTTGCAGAGTGGTTGTGACTGAAAACTAATCAAAATGACAACAAAGCCTGGGTGGCACGTTCCATTTATAAAGGAGAGCTGTCGGTCCAGGGCATTGAGAGTGCTGTGCCACCCAATCAGTTCCCCTCAAAGCACAGGAATGAGTGGGCAGGGGGTTTGGTTTACACACCTGGGACATATCCTTTTATCTGGAGGCTTATTATTATTCTCCTGAGACTCTTACTTCTTACCACAGTAGTCTACTAGGCTGGTCTAAAGCCTAGAAGAAGAGGCTACTGTACATGTATGTCCCTCTCTCTTTTCTCCCTCTGCCTATACATCTGTTAATCTCACTCTTACATAATGTCACATGTACAGTACCAGTCAAAAGTTTGGACACACCTACTCATTCTAGGGTTTTTATTTATTTGTACTATTTTCTACATTATAGAATAATAGTGAAGACATCAAAACTATGAAATAACACATATGGAATTATGTAGTAAACAAAAAAGTGTTAAACAAATCAAAAAATATTTGATATTTGAGATTCTTCAAAATAGCCACCCTTTGCCTTGAAGACAGCTTTGCAGACTCTTGGCATTCTCTCAACCAGCTTCATGAGGTAGTGTCACGATCGTCTTGCTGAGAGAGAGTGGACCAAGGCGCAGCGTGTGCAAAATACATTCTTTTATTTTAGAGAAAGGAAAAAACACGCAACGAACACTTTAACAAACTGAAACAAAACAACAAACGATCGTGAAGCTATAGACGTAAGTGCACACACAAGCTACAAACGTACAACATAGACAATTACCCACATTAACCTAGTGCCTATGGCTGTCTTAAATATGGCTCCCAATCAGAGACAATAAATGACATCTGTCTCTGATTGAGAACCATTCAGGCAACCATAGACACAGCTAGACACCTACACTAAACACAAACCCATCTACTCTACTTAACCCCCTAAACCATACAACCACCCTAGACAATACAAAACCACATACCTTCCCCATGTCACACCCTGACCTAACTAAAATAATAAAGGAAACAAAGAATACTAAGGCCAGGGCGTGACAGGTAGTCACCTGAAATGCATATATGCAGCCTTATTAATTGCTACATACATTGTCTAAATCTGCCATCCTAAAAGTCATTTGTGTGACTTCAAAATTAGGGGAGTTGGACAAACCAAATTTGATCAGCGACTGGATCGTCTCTAACAAATCTAAGCAATCAGAGTTTCAAAGTTGATGACATCAGCATGTAGGCTGGCTCTGGCCTAACCCATCAGTTTCTGTGACCAATAAGAACAGTCAAAATGTGTTCCCATTCTAGAAATCGTAGGGAAGGGAGGAAAATCCAGACTCATTTTGGATAAGAAACGTCAGTTTGGCCAGAGTGATGTGGATGGGTAGCCAGGCAACACAAGTAATCAATCAATCAAATGTATTTATAAAGCCCTTTTTACATCAGTCGATGTCATGAAGTGCTGTACAGAAACCCAGCCTAAAACCTCAAACAGCAAGCAATGCAGCTGTAGAAGCACGGTGGCTAGGAAAAACTCCCTAGAAAAGTTGGGACCTAGGAAGAAACCTAGAGGAACCAGGCTCTGAGGGGTGGCCAGTCCTCTTCTGGCTGTGCCGGGTGGAGATTATAACAGAACGTGGCCAAGCTGTTCAAACGTTCATAGATGACCAGCAGGGTCAGATAATAATAATCAGTGTTTGTAGAGGGTGCAACAGGTCAGCACCTCTGGAGTAAATGTCAGTTGGCTTTTCATAGCCAATCATTCAGAGTTAGAGACAGCAGGTGCGGTAGAAAACAGCAGGTCCGGGGGACAAGGTAGCATGTCCAGTGAACAGGTCAGGGTTCCATAGCCGCAGGCAGAACTGTTGAAACTGGAGCAGCCACATGACCAGGTGGGCTGTGGACAGCAAGGGGTCATCGGGCCAAGTAGTCCTGAGGCATGGTCCTAGGGCTCAGGTCCTCCGAGAGAAGAGAGAGAGAAAGAGGAAAAAGAGAATTAGAGGGAGCATACTAAAATTCACACAGGATACCGGATAAGACAGGAGAAATACTCTAGATATTACAGACTGACCCTAGCTGTAATGATGTGCGCTGAGAGTCGGGAAGCAAGTTCAGGGAGTGAGTATTTTAATAAAATAAACGTAACATAATATAAAACACGAACAACACACAGACATGAACCTGAAACAGAAACACCTGGGGAAGGAACCAAAGGGAGGGACATATGTAGGGAAGGTAATCAGGGAAGTGATGGAGTCCAGGTGAGTCTGATGACACGCAGGTGTGCGTAACGATGGTGATAGGTGTGCGCCATAATGAGCAGCCTGGTGACCTAGAGGCCGGAGAGGGAGCACATGTGACACTAGCCCCCCGACACGTAAACTACTGCAGCATAAATACTGGAGGCTGAGACAGGAATGGTCAGGAGACCCCTGTGGCCCTGTCTGACGATACTCCCGGACATGGCCAAACAGGCAAGATATAACCTGTACAGCTCTCAGTGTAGATTCAGAGTGTATCTAAGTTCTGTATTGCAGTTCTATTAAGTATGTATACCATTGGCAGATAATTATATGTACAAAAATAAGATAATTTGGTTTTGTACATAGTTATACGATATGTGGTATAAAAAGTACAATCCTAGGCGATTACATGGAAAGTCATATCTCTGCAGATGATCTGTCTATCTTGTCAAAATCACTGATGCAGGTCACCCTCTCTGGTGGAGGGTGAACACGCTCACATTTACCTTCCTGTTTTTAAAGAGGATCAGTTGCTGTTTCTAGACACCACCACCCTATTTTCCAGGATTGTGGGACATACGTCTATTCTCTATGGGGGAAATTCAGACTCGAGTAATACGTGTGTAAATTGAACTTTTTCCCTTTTTATGCACTTTTCTCTGTCACGTTCCTGACCTTATTTCCTTTATTTTGTTTTTGTTTAGTATGGTCAGGATGTGAGCTGGGTGGGCATTCTATGTTATGTGTTTCTATGTTGGGTTCTTTTCAATTAGCCTGATATGGTTGTCAATCAGGGGCAGGTGTTTTACGTTTCCTCTGATTGAGAACCATATTTAGGTAGGCTGTTCTCACTGTTTGTTTGTGGGTGATTGTTCCTGTGTTAGTGTTTCGCCACACGGGACTGTTACGGTATGTTCGTTTATTGGTTTGTATTGTTTTCGTGTTCATTAAATTACCATGGAAACTTACCACTCTGCAAATTGGTCCTCCGATCCTCGCCTCTCCTCGTCCGATGAGGAGGACGACTTAGACTGCCGTTACATTCTCTCTACGTGTAAGCCAAATTAAGGTCAAATCAAATTGTATTTGTCACATGCTCCAAATACAATTGGTGTGGTCTTTACTGTGAAATGCTAGCTTACAAGCCCTTCCCATCGACGCAGAGTTAAAATGTTTTAATAGTAATAAAATAGTAACACGAGGGATAAAATACACAATAATGGAGCTACATACAGGGAGTACCAGATCAATGTTTAGAAGTACGAGGTATTTATATTTTTGGCAACTTTTAATTTGACTTCACTACATTCCTCAAGAAAATTATATACTTTTTACTCCATAATTTTGCCTGACACCCAAAAGTACTCATTACATTTTGAATGCTTAGCTGAACAAGAAAATTGTCTAACTCACACACTTATCAAGAGAACATTCCTGGTCATCCCTACTGCCTCTGATCTGGAAGACTCACTATACAAATGCTTCTTTTTAATATTATGTTGGAGTGTGCCCCTGGCTATCTGTAAATAAAAAATGGTTTGATTAATATAAGGAATTTGAAATCAGTTATACTTTTGATACTTACGTATATTTTCGCAATTACTTTTACTTTTGATACTTAAGTATATTTAAAACCAAATACTTTAAGACTTTTACTCAAGTAGTATTTTACCGGGTGACTTTCACGTTTACCATAGTAATTTTGTCTCAAGTATGACAATTGGGTACTTTTTCCACCACTGCCGAGGGCCCATGCCAAATCAAATCAAATCAAGTTTATTTTATATAGCCCTTCGTACATCAGCTAATATCTCGAAGTGCTGTACAGAAACCCAGCTTAAAACCCCAAACAGCAAGCAATGCAGGTGTAGAAGCACGGTGGCTAGGAAAAACTCCCTAGAAAGGCCAAAACCTAGGAAGAAACCTAGAGAGGAACCAGGCTATGAGGGGTGGCCAGTCCTCTTCTGGCTGTGCCGGGTGGAGATTATAACAGAACATGGCCAAGATGTTCATAATGTTCATAAGTGACAAGCATGGTCAAATAATAATCATGAATAAATGTCAGTTGGCTTTTCATAGCCGATCATTAAGAGTTGAAAACAGCAGGTCTGGGACAGGTAGGGGTTCCATAACCGCAGGCAGAACAGTTGAAACTGGAATAGCAGCAAGGCCAGGTGGACTGGGGACAGCAAGGAGTCATCATGCCCGGTAGTCCTGACGTATGGTCCTAGGGCTCAGGTTCTCCGAGAGAGAGAAAGAAAGAGAGAAGGAGAGAATTAGAGAGAGCATACTTAAATTCACACAGGACACTGGATAAGACAGGAGAAGTACTCCAGATATAACCAACTGACCCTAGCCCCCCGACACATAAACTACTGCAGCATAAATACTGGAGGCTGAGACAGGAGGGGTCAGGAGACACTGTGGCCCCATCCGATGATACCCCCGGACAGGGCCAAACAGGAAGGATATAACCCCACCCACTTTGCCAAAGCACAGCCCCCGCACCACTAGAGGGATATCTTCAACCACCAACTTACAATCCTGAGACAAGGCCGAGTATAGCCCACAAAGATCTCCACCACAGCACAAACCAAGGGGGGGCGCCAACCCAGACAGGAAGATCACGTCAGTAACTCAACCCACTCAAGTGACGCACCCCTCCTAGGGACGGCATGAAAGAGCACCAGTAAGCCAGTGACTCAGCCCCTGTAATAGGGTTAGAGGCAGAGAATCCCAGTGGAGAGAGGGGAACCGGCCAGGCAGAGACAGCAAGGGCGGTTCGTTGCTCCAGAGCCTTTCCGTTCACCTTCACACTCCTGGGCCAGACTACACTCAATCATATGACCTACTGAAGAGATAAGTCTTCAGTAAAGACTTAAAGGTTGAGACCGAGTCTGCGTCTCTCACATGGGTAGGCAGACCGTTCCATAAAAATGGAGATCTATAGGAGAAAGCCCTGCCTCCAGCTGTTTGCTTAGAAATTCTAGGGACAATTAGGAGGCCTGCGTCTTGTGACCGTAGCGTACGTGTAGGTATGTACGGCAGGACCAACTCGGAAAGATAGGTAGGAGCAAGCCCATGTAACGCTTTATAGGTTAACAGTAAAACCTTGAAATCAGCCCTTGCCTTAACAGGAAGCCAGTGTAGGGAAGCTAGCACTGGAGTAATATGATCAAATTTCTTGGTTCTAGTCAGGATTCTAGCAGCCGTATTTAGCACTAACTGAAGTTTATTTAGTGCTTTATCCGGGTAGCCGGAAAGTAGAGCATTGCAGTAGTCTAACCTAGAAGTAACAAATGCATGGATTAATTTTTCTGCATCATTTTTGGACAGAACATTTTTGCAATGTTACGTAGATGGAAAAAAGCTGTCCTTGAAACAGTCTTGATATGTTCGTCAAAAGAGAGATCAGGGTCAAGAGTAACGCCGAGGTCCTTCACAGTTTTATTTGAGACGACTTTACAACCATCAAGATTAATTGTCAGATTTAACAGAAGATCTCTTTGTTTCTTGGGACCTAGAACAAGCATCTCTGTTTTGTCCGAGTTTAAAAGTAGAAAGTTTTCAGCCATCCACTTCCTTATGTCTGAAACACAGGCTTCTAGCGAGGGCAATTTTGGGGCTTCACCATGTTTCATTGAAATATACAGCTGTGTGTCATCCGCATAGCAGTGAAAATTAACATTATGTTTTCGAATAACATCCCCAAGAGGTAAAATATATATAGTGAAAACAATAGTGGTCCTAAAACGGAACCTTGAGGAACACCGAAATGTACAGTTGATTTGTCAGAGGACAAACCATTCACAGAGACAAACTGATATCTTTCCGACAGATAAGATCTAAACCAGGCCAGAACTTGTCCGTGTAGGCCAATTTGGGTTTCCAGTCTCTCCAAAAGAATGTGGTGATCGATGGTGTCAAAGGCAGCACTAAGGTCTAGTAGCACGAGGACAGATGCAGAGCCTCGGTCTGACGCCATTAAAAGGTCATTTACCACCTTCACAAGTGCAGTCTCAGTGCTATGATGGGGTCTAAAACCAGACTGAAGCATTTCGTATACATTGTTTGTCTTCAGGAAGGCAGTGAGTTGCTGCGCAACAGCTTTTTCTAAAATTTTTGAGAGGAATGGAAGATTCGATATAGGCCGATAGTTTTTTATATTTTCCGGGTCAAGGTTTGGCTTTTTCAAGAGAGGCTTTATTACTGCCACTTTTAGTGAGTTTGGTGGACAGAGAGCCGTTTATTATGTTCAACATAGGAGGGCCAAGCACATGAAGCAGCTCTTTCAGTAGTTTAGTTGGAATAGGATCCAGTATGCAGCTTGAAGGTTTAGAGGCCATGATTATCTTCATCATTGTGTCAAGAGATATAGTACTAAAACACTTAAGTGTCTCTCCCGATCCCAGGCCGTGGCAGAGCTGTGCAGATCCAGGACAGCTAAGCCCTGGAGGAATACGCAGATTTAAAGAGGAGTCCGTAATTTGCTTTCTAATGATCATGATCTTTTCCTCAAAGAAGTTCATGAATTTATTACTGCTGAAGTGAAAGCCATCCTCTCTTGGGGAATGCTGCTTTTTAGTTAGCTTTGCAACAGTATCACATTTTTTGGGGGGATTGTTCTTATTTTCCTCAATTAAGTTGGAAAAGTAGGATGATCGAGCAGCAGTGAGGGCTCTTCGATACTGCACGGTACTGTCTTTCCAAGCTAGTCGGAAGACTTCCAGTTTGGTGTGGCGCCATTTCCGTTCCAATTTTCTGGAAGCTTGCTTCAGAGCTCGGGTATTTTCTGTATACCAGGGAGCTAGTTTCTTATGACAAATGTTTTACGTTTTTAGGGGTGCAACTGCATCTAGGGTATTGCGCAAGGTTAAATTGAGTTCCTCAGTTAGGTGGTTAACTGATTTTTGTCCTCTGACGTCCTTGGGTAGGCAGAAGGAGTCTGGAAGGGCATCAAAGAATTTTTGTGTTGTCTGAGAATTTATAGCACGACTTTTGATGCTCCTTGGTTGGGGTCTGAGCAGATTATTTGTTGCGATTGCAAACGTAATAAAATGGTGGTCCGATAGTCCAGGATTATGAGGAAAAACATTAAGATCTACAACATTTATTCCATGGGACAAAACTAGGTCCAGAGTATGACTGTGGCAGTGAGTAGGTCCAGAGACATGTTGGACAAAACCCACTGAGTCGATGATGGCTCCGACAGCCTTTTGGAGTGGGTCTGTGGACTTCTCCATATGAATATTAAAATCACCAAAAATTGGCCCAGGAGGCCTGTAAACAGTAGCTATAAAAAGTGATTGAGTAGGCTGCATAGATTTCATGACTAGAAGCTCAAAAGACGAAAACGTCATTTTTTTTTTTGTAAATTGAAATTTGCTATCGTAAATGTTAGCAACACCTCCGCCTTTGCGGGATGCACGGGGGATATGGTCACTAGTGTAACCAGGAGGAGAGGCCTCATTTAACACAGTAAATTCATCAGGCTTAAGCCATGTTTCAGTCAGGCCAATCACATCAAGATTATGATCAGTGATTAGTTCATTGAGTATAACTGCCTTTGAAGTGAGGGATCTAACATTAAGTAACCCTATTTTGAGATGTGAGGTATCACGATCTCTTTCAATAATGGCAGGAATGGAGGAGGTCTTTATCCTAATGAGATTGCTAAGGCGAACACCGCCATGTTTAGTTTTGCCCAACCTAGGTCGAGGCACAGACACAGTCTCAATGGGGATGGCTGAGCTGACTACACTGACTATGCTAGTGGCAGACTCCACTAAGCTGGCAGGTTGGCTAACAGCCTGCTGCCTGGCCTGCACCCTATTTCATTGTGGAGCTAGAGGAGTTAGAGCCCTGTCTATGTTGGTAGATAAGATGAGAGCACCCCTCCAGCTAGGATGGAGTCCGTCACTCCTCAGCAGGTCAGGCTTGGTCCTGTTTGTGGGTGAGTCCCAGAAAGAGGGCCAATTATCTACAAATTCTATCTTTTGGGAGGGGCAGAAAACAGTTTTCAACCAGCGATTGAGTTGTGAGACTCTGCTGTAGAGCTCGTCACTCCCCCTAACTGGGAGGGGGCCAGAGACAATTACTCGATGCCGACACATCTTTCTAGCTGATTTACATGCCAAATCTTTTCAGCCTCCTGAGGGGGAAGAGGCGCTGCTGTGCCCTCTTCATGACAATGAGGGTGTGTGTGGACCATGTTAAATCCTTAGTGATGTGGATGCCAAGGAACTTAAAGCTCTCGACCAGTTCCACAACATTCCGGTCAATGTGGATGGGGAGGGGGCTCTCCCCTCTTTCTCCAGTAGCCCACGATCAGCTCCTTGGTCTTACTGACGTTGATGGAGAGGTTGTTGTCCTGGCACCACACTGCCAAGTCTTTGACCTCCTCCCTGGAGGCTTACTAATCGCCGTTGGTGATTGGGCCTACCACTGTCATGTTGTCAACAAACTTGATGATGGTGCTGGAGTTGGAGTCGTCCATGGCCACGCAGTCGTGGGTGAACTGGGAGAACAGGAGGGGACTAAGCACACATCCCTGAAGGGCCCCCGTCTTGAGGGTCAACTTGGAGCGGACTATGGTGTTGAACACTGAGCTGTAGTCTATGAACAGCATTCTCACATACTTATTTCCCCTCTGCTTCCGTTGGCAGAGGGCAGTGTGAAGTGCAATTGAGATTGCGTCATCTGTGGCTCTGTTGGGGCGGTATGCGAATTGGAGTGGGTCTATGATGGTGTTGATGTGTGTCATGACCAGCCTTTCAAAGCACTTCATAATTACAGATGTGAGTGCTATTTAGGCAGGTTAACTTGGAGCTCTTGGGAACAGGGACTATGGTGATCAGCTTGAAACATGTTGGGATTACAGACTGCAACAAGGAGAGTTTGAAAATGTCTGTGAAGACACTTGCCAGCTGGTCTGCGCATGCTTTGAGAACGCGCCCTGGTATTCCGTCTGCCTTGTGATTGTTAACCTGTTGAAACGTTTTGCTCACATCGGCCACAGAGAGCGAGATCACACAGTGATCCGGAAAAACAGGGGCTTTCATGCAAGGCCCGATGTTATATTCCTAGAAGTGAGGATAAAAGGAATTTAGCTCGTTTGGGAATTATGCATCGCTGAGCAACTCATGGCTGGGTTTCTCTTTGTAATCCGTTATCGTCTGCAAGCCCTGCCACATACGACGAGCGTCGGAGCCAGTGTAATAGGATTCCACCTTCCTCCTATATTGTCCTTTTGCGTGTTTGATGTCTCATCGGAGGTCGTAGAGGGCTTTCTTGTGTGTCTACAGATGTCTGACCTGGACTTAATTCCCTAATAATTCCACCACCCTTTACGTGCAAGGAAACCATGAACAGGGTGGAAAAAGCATATCTTTTTTTCAGATGGAAATAACAGCATTCTCCATGCACTGTAATGTATAAATTGATATAAGAGCTATTGATAAGAGCTAGGCAAGTAAATGAACAGAAAAACAAAAAAACAACCTGATCAAAATGATATGCCACCTCATTGCTGCAGCTTAATTCCAATGAAGCATATTAAGTGAAACAATTCACGGGAACCCTCTCCTCTCCATCCCTCCCCACCAGATTTGGTTATGCTTAATTTATGTATGAGATTAAATCAGAAATCCCTTATCTAATGATCAAATGTAAACAAAGAGAGCTATCTGTCTTCATGCTGACTCAGTAAACACATCAACAATGGGTCCAATGCTAAGTAACACTGTTTACATATGAACCTCTCAACTCTCTTGGCTTGCTTTGTTGCTGCTTCTCACAGGAAAATTATTAGCATCTCACACACAAGCGCTCTCGCTCGCTCGCTCGCACGCACGCAGGCACGCACGCACACACACACACCCCCTAACCTTAAACCTAACCCCTAAGCCTAAAATAGCCCTTTTCCTTGTGGGGACTTGCAAAATGTTCCCACTTGAAACACACACACACCGTGTCTGATCCGTCAGTATGAAATTGATCAGGGTTTGAAGGCCTACATTTCGTATGTAAAACACAACAGCACAGCTTTTTAGGGCACCCCAAGAGTCTGTAACTCAGCGTTTCCCAATCTACGTCTAGGGCATAAACCAAAACATGTACACCTTGGGGTTCCGGAGACCGGGTTTGGGAAACCCTGCTGTAATTCCACCTATCCATTCACTCACTCATACACACACGCTGCTTTGTTAAATTTTAGTCGAGTGTAGAGGTGTGGCATTACTAACATTATGCCCATGGTAATGAGCGAAGCTTTTGTTTAGTCAGAACTGTGATTGACAAGGAGCAGAGGGAGCCAATTTAATTAACTCACAGAGAGAAAGAAAGCCACATCTAAGCATGATACAGATTTACTATCAAAGCCATGTAAATTCCAATGTTCATGGATCATTCTTTTATTAGTGAATCTATCTGTTCTCTTTGTTTGGTTTCATCTCTTTGGGTGTGTTCTGGTCCCCTCAGATTGACACATATACACAATCACAGACAGCAAAAAAAGCCTAGCGCCATTTTTACTGTTTGTTTTGAGGGTAGTGTGTTGGCTTTACCAGGTTGGATGGAGAGATCATTGAGGTCAGTCACAAGACTGTGTGTGTACATGCCTGTGTGTTTGTGGGAGAGAGGAAGAAAGGGTCATCTATGGTTGAACAGGTGTACAACTCCCTTCTACAATGCAAAGATGGAGGGGATCAAGGTGAGAACCTGTTTCTGTGGACAGCTGGATGCCCCCCTGCTGTCCCCTCCAGAGATCAGGTGAGCTAGGTGAATAGACTGACCATGGAGTTATAGAATTCCATTACGCCCTGAGCAAACTCAACCTCACATGATCACTACCGATGTATTGTTGTCTCTACCTTCTTGCCCTTTGTGCTGTTGTCTGTACCCAATAATGTTTTGTGCTGCTACCATGTTGTGTTGCTATCATGTTGGTTGTCATGTTGTGTTGCTATCATGCTGTGTTGTCATGTGTTGCTGCCTTGCTATGTTCTTGTCTTAGGTTTCTCTTTATGTAATGTAGTGTTGTCTCTCTTGCCGTGATGTGTGTTTTGTCCTATATTTCTATAAATGTGTATATATATATATATTTTTATCCCCCGTCCCCACAGGAGGCCTTTTGCCTTTTGCCTTTTGCTAGGCCGTCATTGTAAATAAGATTTTGTTCTTAACTGACTTGCCTAGTTAAATAACGGTTAAATAAATAAAATTAAAATACTGGTTTCAAACTAAAGAGGAAAGGAGGCATGGGAGAGTGAGACCGATAGTCAGTGGTGGGAGAAGTACTCAATTGTCATACTTGAGTAAAAGTAAAGATATATACCTTAATAGAAAAAGACTCAAGTAAAAGTGAAAGTCACCCAGTAAAATACTACTTGAGTGAAAGTCTAAAAGTAGACTTTCACTCAAGTCTACTGGTTTTAAATATACATAAGTATCAAAAGTAAATGGAATTGCTAAAATATACTTAAACGTATAATTCCTTAAATTAAGCAAACCAGATGGCACAATTTTATTTGATAAAAAAAAACTAAAAAAACAGATAGCCAGGGGCACACTCAGACATAATTTACAAACAAAGCATTTGTGTTTAGTGAGTCAGAGGCAGTAGGGATGACCAGGGATGTTCTCTTGATAAGTGTATGAATTTAATCTGTTTCCTGTCAAAATGTAACAAGTACTTTCGGGTATCAGGGAAAATGTATGGTGTAAAAAGTACATTATTTTCTTGAGGAATGTAGTGAAGTAAAAGTTGGCAATAATATAAATAGTAAAGTACAGATAAAAAAATACTTAAGTAGTACTTTAAAGTATTTTTTACGTAAGTACTTTACACCACTGCCGATAGTCACCCCAGAAGGGTTGGCTAGTAATTCCAGTACAAAGTGCAGTATGTAGCCTATAGGTGTTTAAAAAATATATATATATATATTTTACCCCTTTTTCTCCCCAATTTCGTGGTATCTAATTGGTAGTTACAATCAATCAATCAATCAAGTTTATTTTATATAGCCCTTCGTACATCAGCTAATATCTCGAAGTGCTGTACAGAAACCCAGCCTAAAACCCCAAACAGCAAGCAATGCAGGTGTAGAAGCACGGTGGCTAGGAAAAACTTCCTAGAAAGGCCAAAACCTAGGAAGAAACCTAGAGAGGAACCAGGCTATGAGGGGTGGCCAGTCCTCTTCTGGCTGTGCCGGGTGGAGATTATAACAGAACTATGCCAAGATGTTCAAAAATGTTCATAAGTGACAAGCATGGTCAAATAATAATCATGAATAATTTTCAGTTGGCTTTTCATAGCCGATCATTAAGAGTTGAAAAACAACAGGTCTGGGACAGGTGGCGGTTCCATAACCGCAGGCAGAACAGTTGAAACTGGAATAGCAGCAAGGCCAGGCGGACTGGGGACAGCAAGGAGTCATCATGCCCGGTAGTCCTGACGTATGGTCCTAGGGCTCAGGTTCTCAGAGAGAGAGAAAGAAAGAGAGAACGAGAGAATTAGAGAGAGCATACTTAAATTCACACAGGACACTGGATAAGACAGGAGAAGTACTCCAGGTATAACCAACTGACCCTAGCCCCCCGACACATAAACTACTGCAGCATAAATACTGGAGGCTGAGACAGGAGCGGTCAGGAGACACTGTGGCCCCATCCGAAGTTACAGTCTTGTCTCATCGCTGCAACTCCCGTACGGACTCAGGAGAGGCGAAGGTCGAGAGCCGTGCATCCTCCGAAACGCAGCCCAACCAAGCCGCACTGCCTCTTGACGCAATGCCCGCTTAACCCAGAAACCAGCCACACCA
The DNA here is from genome assembly GCF_016432855.1 of Salvelinus namaycush. Taxonomy (NCBI): domain Eukaryota; kingdom Metazoa; phylum Chordata; class Actinopteri; order Salmoniformes; family Salmonidae; genus Salvelinus; species Salvelinus namaycush. The sequence continues at coordinate 16,391,085 of NC_052340.1, read as the reverse complement.
ATGTGTCGGAGGAAACACGCTACACCTGGTGACCGTGTCAGCGTGCATGTGCCCGGCCTGCCACAGGAGTCACTAGAGCGCGATGGGACAAGAACATCCCTGCCGGCCAAACCCTCCCCTAACCCGGACGACGCTGGGCCAATTGTGCGCCGCCCCATGGGTCTCCCGGTCATGGCCGGCTGCGACAGAGCCTGGACTCGAACCAGGATCTCTAGTGGCACAGGGTTTGAAGGCCACTGCACCACTAGGGAGGCCCCTAGCCTATAGCTTTACATGACGACAGCACACACAGATCAGGCAAATGAGGCTGCATTAGAGTAGTTTAGTCAAGCAAGTACAAGATAGTGATGAAGTGGGCATGTCACCATTTATATGGTTATACATGTGGAAAGATGGTTAGGGTTAAAACTGCCTACCCAGTTCCACTTCTTGTCTTTCTGTTATGCACCATCACATAATGAGATTGTACTCTACCTATAGATAAAAGACAGCAGATAAATCAATATGAATCATAGTGTTTCACACTGCAGACCTATCTATGTTATGATGAGTAAACATACAGGAGTAGCTCAGGACAGACAAGCTTTGGGTCCTGTTGTTCCAAGTTGTGTACCTCAGTGACTTATTTGATCAAACGACACTGTCACCTAGTGGCTATGTAGTAGGAACAGGGTGTTAATTTCAGCGAGAGAGGGGGAGGGATAGAGAAGGAGCAGATTTTGAAACAGAGGAGCCCAGGGGACGGGTCAGGTTTGTAGGTCAGGGTTACCATTAGTAAGTGTGTGGCTTGACATCACTGTGTTCCACTACGGATGATGGTAGAACTGATCGCTCAACCATAAGCAATGTCCCCCCCCCCCCCTGTCAATCTGTTCTCAAAGACATACTGCTAATGTGACACATACAAGCATCATTTGACCATCAGTGCTGTTAAGAAAAATCTCTGTCACTCTCTCTTTCCCACTCTTTTCAGCCCTCCTCTCGTCTGCTCCATTTCTTGTTCTCTCCTTCCCTCCATCAACTGAATACTGACCGTCAGACTGTCCGGACACAAGACCAGGCCAACACCTGATGCTGGTAAACGTGCATTTTTACCGTCCTTCTGTAGATATTGAGGCAAATCTCACTATAGCCTATTTTTTTGCAAATAGTTAAAACATGCTTGTAAGTAAGTATATCTATGTTAAAGTGGAATAGGTCTACATTTCTTTTTAGGTGAACTAGACCTTTATACTAAACATTTGCCTGTTTTGATGATAAAGAAATCTAACTTTTTTCTAACTTTTTAAAACAATTTATTAATGTAAGTAATGGATATTTGATAAGTTGTAGAATGTTTGCCTGAATTAACTATTCTGTAGGCTACGTGCTTTGCCTTGAATCCTGGCCCTAGGTTTTTTTTTACTTCTGTAAAATATGAAGTTTTGGCATATTCTCTGGAAAACGTGTGTGGCTATTCTTTATTAGTAAGATGTAGGCCTAAAAGCAATGGATAGAACACCAAACCCTGTGTGTTGGAGAGAGAGCGTGAAAGTGAGGTGGTTTTTAAAAGCTTTTCTAATAGTTCATTGAGGACTTAAAGCCTGTCCTTTCTCCACGGGGTCATAGAGAAGTCCATTAGGAGTTCTACACCTGATCACAGTCTGGGCTAGTCTACCTCTACCGTGGGACGGGGTCGGAGCTGGGGCTATGGGACAGGTGGAGAACGGAGGTGGGGGGAAACAAGTGGGTGTTACCAGAGCACTTTCACCTTGTTCCACCTGTCCCCCTTTACCTGCCCCTCCCCCCATCTCCCTTGCACTCACCTGACCATGACACCCCCCCCCCCCCCCCCCCCTTTCTCCCCTGTAACCCACCCCCGGACCCTGTTTCCCCCCACTACCCCCACCCTCTGTAGCCCTGGGCTCCTTGCTCCCCACCCTCCATCTCTCAGCCCCCATAACCCCCTACTCAGGGATCACTCTCCTGGGGTCTCTCTCCACACAGACACCCCTCTGTGTCTCTGGGGAGTCCACCTGGGTCTCTGATACCCTTGCAATGCTTCAGCTTCCATCTCACAAGACAATTAGGCTCTGTGCTTGAGTGAAAAAAAGCAAATACTTTTTTTACGCTGGCTTCTTCAGTAACGCTCAATGGCAAACCAACAACCAAGATCTCATAAGAAAATAGGGTGTACCTGTTCTAGATTGATATTTATATTTCAGTATTGAACAACTCTAGAAAAGTGTGACAGATAATATGAAGGTATTGCTGGGTCTCACTACATAAGAGGCGTATATTTCTTTGCCAAGACTTCAAGTGCCAAAGTCATTAGTTGCTAATTCCAAGGTCTCTAGATTTCACTTGATAAGGCAGGCTGGGCTGCAGAACAAGAAGCTGTCTATGGCCAGGTTAGTGTACGAGGGGATAATCTGAGAGGGAAATGTTCTGGTGTTTTGGTAGTGGGAATTTTGTTCTCTGAATCAAAAACTAATGCTGACATTTTGATCATAGTTTACTTCAACTGTCATCTTTCTCACTAGGGATAAAAGGAGATGTTCACCCAGGAGGCAAACAACTGTCATCCTTCTCACTAGGGCTAAAAGGAGATGTTCACCCAGGAGGCAAACAACTCACTAGGGCTAAAAGGAGATGTTCACCCAGGAGGCAAACAACTCACTAGGGATAAAAGGAGATGTTCACACAGGAGGCAAACAACTGTCATCTTTCTCACTAGGGATAAAAGGAGATGTTCACCCAGGAGGCAAACAACTGTCATCCTTCTCACTAGGGCTAAAAGGAGATGTTCACCCAGGAGGCAAACAACTCACTAGGGATAAAAGGAGATGTTCACCCAGGAGGCAAACAACTCACTAGGGATAAAAGGAGATGTTCACCCAGGAGGCAAACAACTCACTAGGGATAAAAGGAGATGTTCACCCAGGAGGCAAACAACTGTCATCTTTCTCACTAGGGATAAAAGGAGATGTTCACCCAGGAGGCAAACAACTGTCTGGTCTTTCACACATGCACACACACTCACACACTTATACCTCACACACCTTCCCACCTGCAATCCTACATCCTCTATACTGACACTTAGAGATCTTCTTTCCATGAAGAGGGTTAGTTAATGTAAAGTACCCATGCAAGTCATCCTGCCTCTGTCCCTGCTCCACTGCTGCTGCTTAACTCTTGGCTGTATATGTTTTTCTCCATGGTGCTGTACTGTGGGAGCGCCTGGGGTCACGGGCAGTGCCAGTGTTAAGTGAGTGAGCAGGTGAGCGGCGCTTGGCTCCCTGTGGCGAGGCTAGTAAACTGACCAGTTCTGTTGTGTAGACTCAATAGAGGAGTGAGACTGAGGGGTGGAACCTCAACGGGCCAACTCAGGGACGGACCACAGCAAAGGGAGAGAGAGACGGAGGGAGAGCAGGGGGCAGGAGAGAACTAATAAGAGAATGCAAGAAGGAGAAAGATAGAGAAAGAAAGAATAAGAAACAGGTGAAAATTGTATATATGCAAATGTATGTCTTTGCGGGAGGTCAAAGCACAGTCTTATATACTCAATAACTTGAATATGTAAGTACACACAAAGTGTAGTCAGAAAGAACCTGGAATCCCCCCCCCCCCCCCCCTTTCTCGATTCCTCTCCCTCCACCTCACCCTCATCTCCCCTCTCTATTTCCCTCTTTCATTTCCCCTCTTCCTGCAAATGTTTTTGGCTGGTCATAGATCCCTCAGGTGGAGGTCTTTAACTACTGAACCATGACCTCTGGTGGTAGTAGTTTCATTTGTATCAGCCATAAGCTGTTCTGTTACCACTGTGAGATTGAGTTTCATATCATTTATGGAAAGGAGGACCATTCTTCTAACAAGAGAAGTGTGAAATCGAACCCGAACCCATATCCTGAGGAGATGTAAACCTTTTCTCTTACTATACCATAATGTATGTACATGGTCTTTGGCAATTATACCGTGTCTTTCCATGGCTGTGTGGATAGTTGGTCCCACTGACTGTGCAGTGTGGCTGTGTTTTCACCTGTAGAGAGGGTTAGAGAGATAAGCAGTTTCCTTTGACGACAGCTCAGGTTTAGTAACTGTTGAGTGAGACAGTGAGATTATCAGTGCTCTTTAGATTAAAGCTTTTCTTGGACATTCACCAAGTAGATAGTAATGATACAGATCCTTGTCCTGTGGTAGATATAGAGAGAGGATTTGGGCTCAGTAGGCGGGTGAGTGGGGCACCTGTAGCTAATGATTTACAACTGTAATCACTATCACATCTATACTCCTTTCCACAAGCTCACAAGGACTTGACCAATATGGCCAGGAGAAATGTACCTTCTTGTATTGCGCTGCAATCCCTCCACCTGTAGTAAGACGGACATGTATGAACCCCACTATGGGGCCACTGGAAACCTCCCAGCTTGGCTTTTGTCTCCCGGTAAGAGTGGGGCAGCAGGGTGGCTGCTGGAGGAATTCCTCTTATATCAGGTGACCCGTCGCCCCTCTCCCCTCGCCCGGCCCACACCGGTGTAGTGCTTCTCACAGGCACTGTATCCAGTGTCACAAAAGCACATTTTACACAACGGGTACAGAGAGTGGGCCACGGTGCGGTGCAGTGGTTCTGCTTGGTCCAGCTCCAGGCTCAGCTAGATTAGCATGTCGTTGGGTTTCAAACCTCCCCCTGGGCTCACAGCTCTACTCCTCATTGGTGGGGATGTCCATCATCAAAGCCTTAAAGAGATATCAAGAGGTCCAGTGTTGCTGCTGCTGCAGTCTCCATTGTACTGTTAGACAGGGAATCAATGATTAGACGGGCCCGTCATAATTAGGTAAGTGTCCATTTGGATTTATTGCTTCATACTGAGCTCTGTTCCATAAGCGGTTTCTGTTTTGTTTGGCCTTTTTGTTTGACAAACCATTGTGAGGTGATAGGTTGAGTGCCTGTAAGTTCTCAATCAACATCTTTGTGATGAAGGTATGTCTGGCTGTGTTGTGACAGTGAAATATTGAGTGGTTCATATACAGTGGCAAGACAAAGTAGGTGAACCGTTCGGAATTACCTGGATTTCTGCATAAATTGGTCATCAAATTTTATCTGATCTTCATCTAATTCACAACAATAGACAAACATAGTGTGCTTAAACTAATAACACACAAATGATTGTATTTTTATTGTTTATATTGAATACATAATTTAAACATTCACAGTGTCGGTTGGAAAAAGTGTGTGAACCATGCCTCAAACAAAAAAGAGATCTCAGAAGACCTAAGATTAAGAATTGTTGACTTGCATAAAGCAAAAGTATCTCTAAAAGCCTTGATGTTCATTAGTACACGGTAAGACAATTTGCCTATAAATGGGGAAAGTTCAGCACTATTGCTATTCTCCCTAGGAGTGGCCGTCCGGCAAAGATGACTGCAATAGCACAGTGCAGAATGCTCAATGAGGTTAAGAAGAATCCTAGAGTGTCAGCTAAAGACTTACAGAAATCTCTGGAACATACTAACATCTCTGTTGACGAGTCTACGATATGTAAAACACTAAACAAGAATGGTGTTCATGGGAGGACACCACGGAAGAAGCCACTGCTGTCCATAGAAAACATTGCTGCACGTCTGAAGTTTGCAAAAGTGCACCTGGATGTTCCACAGCGCTACTGGCAAAATATTCTATGAACAGATTAAACTAAAGTTGAGTTGTTTGGAAGGAACACACATCACTATGTGTGGAGGAAAAAAGGCACAGCAACATCAAAACCTCATCCCAACTGTAAAGTATGGTGGAGGGAGCATCATGGTTTGGGGCTGCATTGCTGCCTCAGGGCCTGGACAGCTTGCTATCATTGACTTGGGAATTCATTTTTCTGTCGATCAAGAGATTTTTCAGGAGAATGTTAGGCTATCTGTCCGCCAATTGAAGCTCAACAGAAGTTGGGTGACGCAACAGGACAACCCAAAACACAGAAGTAAATCAACAGAATGGCTTCAACAGAAGAAAATATGCCTTCTGGAGTGGCCCAGTCAGAGTCCTGAACTCAACCCAATTGAGATGCTGTGACATGACCTCAGACATCACACCAGACATCCCAAGAATATTGCTGAACTGAAACAGTTTTGTAAAGAGGAATTGTCCAAAATTCCTCCTGACCGTTGTGCAGGTCTGATCCGCAACTACAGAACACGTCTGGTTGAGGTTATTGCTGCCAAAGGAGGGTCAACCAGTTATTAAATCAAGGGTTCACATACTTTTCCCACCCTGCACTGTGAATGTTTACACGGTGTGTCCAATAAATGTAAACATATTGTTTGTGTGTTATTAGTTTAATAGACTGTGTTTGTCTATTGTTGTGACCTAGATGAAGATCAGATACATTTTCTGACCAGACCAGAAATCCAGGTATTTCCAAAGGGTTCACATACTTTTTCTTGCCACTGTAAAGTAGAACAGTCTGCAACAGAAAGAAACAGAGGAAGGAACAGAGAGATGGATGGAAAAGAGAGCAAAAGAGAAGGTGTCAAACTGAATTTATCTGAAGAGTTGATAAATGATAAGATGTTTAATAGATGTTTTTTTGGAGGATTGTTATGAGGTCTCAAATTTTCCACTGCCCTGAGTCGAAATAACGTTTATTTTGAGCTACTGTAAATATTAATGTGGGATGTACACCTAATATAATCAGTTCTGAAGTACATTTTTTACAGGTCAGAACAGGTGAGCATCTCATGAAAAAGGCTTTGGTTGAGTAATCTGCTACTGAGATCCTCACTAAAGTCATTGGAGCAAAGTTTCCCCTCAATCCTATTTTAGTCTCGATTGTAATATCCCCATATGCAGAGCAGTATAGCGATTTAGGAAGAACAACCACAGCTGGGTTTGAACCAAAAACCATGCAGTGGCAGGGTAAGCTCAGTATATCCTGTGCCATAAAGCTCCAGACCTCTTGGCAGAGGCTGTAAGTAGTATTTTTACATACAGTGACGCTACATCAGTGTAGAAGAAGTGACAATTTCTCAATTTCTCCCTCGTTAGATCCTTCTCTAACATCAGGATGCTCCCCTATCACTCGGCACTCTTGGCAGTGATGTCACTCACAGTGACCAGTGTATCGACGAAGACCACTCAGCGGCCAAAGTACCAATACACCAAGAAGCCCATGCCTTACCGCGAGCAGCCCCAGATTACCATGCAGCCCCTAACCACCATCATCCCTAAGACACTGAAATCAGTGGAGAAATCAGATCACATGGACCCCTACCCTCTGGCTACCACAGAGACCACAACCTACCCCAGCGATGCCTACCAGGATTACTATACTGAAACCACAGGGCCCCCTGGTGTTGGGCATGATAATTACACAATGGATTATAACGAGTGCTACTTCAATTTTTGTGAGTGCTGTCCACCAGAGAGGGGCCCTCGAGGGCCAAAAGGGGACAGAGGACTACCAGGTATTGAAATCACTATGACAACATAGGGACATTTAACAATACCAGTATGCTGTAGTGGTGATCCATGGATTTTGATGTCTTGTTGAAACAATTTTCTCACAGGTTCACCTGGAGAAGAGGGGGAGCGAGGACCCAGAGGCTTTTCTGGACTGGCTGGTTCAAATGGAACTATGGGGACAAAAGGAGACAGAGGTGAACACAACACCATTTTTTTTAAATTAGAAATATGTACACTTTATTGGCCGTGTGAGCAAACAGTAGATTTATTGATTATTCAAAATGGTTTGTTTTCTATCTCCCTTTTCCAGGAGTTAAAGGTGACCTAGGATACCGTGGAATGGCAGGAACTCTGGGTAACCCAGGGAAACCAGGAGAGAGAGGTAACAAGCCATTCCTTTTAACACATATAGTAGGCATGTGATCGGTACAACATAGAAAATCATGAAACAAGGCTACCTGTACCTGTTCAAGCCTCCATATACTGATTATTAAATCAACATAGAATCAATTCATATCTTCCTCATAGATTCTGTCTGGGCCTAGATGCTGAAATGGTCCACTTACACTGTGCTCTGCGCCCTGCAGGTGGATTTGGCTTCAAAGGTGAAAAAGGTGACATCGGGCCCCCTGGTGTCAAAGGTGACCAGGGGGAGAAGGGTGAAAGCCAAAATGGGACTAAGGGTGAGAGAGGGGAACCTGGAATGGAAGGCCCAACAGGACCCCCAGGGCTGGCTGGAGTACAAGACCAGAAGGGGGACAAGGGGGACAAAGGAGAGTGTGGGACATTTGGGGAGAGAGGACTGAAGGGCGATAGAGGGGACCCTGGGCCTCCAGGTATTCAGGGACAGGTGGGCCTTCCTGGGGTGGATGGCATGCAGGGCTCCCCTGGTGTGGCGGGCGACCAGGGGGATCTAGGACCCCCAGGGGCTCAAGGTGAGCCAGGGGTGCGAGGGCTGCCTGGACCCCAGGGAGGGAGGGGGATGTTTGGGCCAAAGGGTGACAGAGGCCCCCCTGGGATGAGAGGGGACAGGGGCCCTCGGGGGATCAGAGGGGCGAAGGGTAACGGGGTGATTCAGAAACGCTCAGCTTTCAGTGTGGGCCTCTCTCCCAGCAAGTCCTTCCCTCCATCGGGCTTCCCCGTCCGCTTCGACAAGGTCTTCTACAACGGAGAGAACCACTACAACTCCTCCTCCAACAGCTTCACCTGTGCCTACGGGGGGGTCTACGTGTTCTCCTACCACATAACCGTGCGGAACAAGCCCCTGCGTGCCGCCCTGGTAGTCAATGGGGTGAGGAAGGTGCGGACGCGCGACTCTCTGTATGGCCAGGACATCGACCAGGCGTCCAGCCTGGTGCTGTTGCAGCTGGTGGTGGGGGACCAGGTATGGCTGGAGACACTGAGGGACTGGAATGGTGTCTACGCCAGTAGTGAGGACGACAGCACCTTCTCTGGATTTCTGCTCTACGCTGACAAGCCCTGACAAACGATCTGATATCTAATACAATCTACACTGTAACTCTACTGTACCCCACAGTACCTAAACAATCTCTACTGGCACTCCTCCATACCACCCATACTGTACCCCACAAACCAGCCCCCCTGTACTCCTGCTCTACACAGACACGTTATGACAATGGAGCCCACTATACCACCACAGTACCAGGGACTGTAAAACACCTCTATATGAGATGGCAGCACTCACCCCATCTCTCTTCATACTCCCTCTATAGACCCATCAACATATAGACATCTTTACAAGACTGTCAATCTGGTAGAATGAAAACTAATGCAAGTAAGACTGATAGCACTGGAGTAGTTCATGTTTATTACTTGAGGAATACTAATCACATAATGTTTCCCAGGTTAGGTTAAGAAATCAGTACATTGTATCGCTGTATTATCAGCTTTTTGAAAATTAGCTTTTGTACACTTTTGAAATAAAATCAATATGTAAATGTTTGACTTTGACTGGATTTATTTGCATTTAACTTAAAATCGACAGTTCAAATACAATTCATTGTTTCATTCACAACCTAAAAGACAAATAACATATTAATTAACAATTATTAAGGAATTTAGAAGTCCTTCCACACCACTGTTCCGTCATCTGAACCAACACCAGGGGCCAGTGTGTTTGGAGAATCACCGGATACATCGGAGAAGGTAGGGGGCTCAGAAGGCTGGATAGAGGTGGTGGTCTGGGGAGGTCCTTTCATAGGATCTGGATGAGATGGTGCTCTGGGCTGGAGTGAGACAACTGGTCCCTGATGTATCCCTGTTAACACAGAGTCGGCATCAGGGGCGTCAGTTGGGTATGTCAGAGTATGGGAAATAAAATTGTATTTTGTCACATGAGCCGAATACAACACATGTAGACCTTACAGTGAAATGCTTTCTTACAAGCCTTTAACCAACAATGCTTTAAGAAGTTTTAAGAAAAAAAAGTGTTATGTAAATAATAGAAAATAAAAGTAACAAATAATTAAACAGCAGCAGTAAAATAACAATAGCAAGGCTATATACAGGGGGTACCTGTACAGAGTCAATGTGTTGGGTCAAAGGTTAGTCGAGGTAATTGAGGTAATATGTACACTACCATTCAAAGGTTTGGGGTCACTTAGAAATGTCCTTGTTTTCCATAAAAACATACATTAAATGAGTTGCAAAATTAATAGGAAATATAGTCAAGACGATGAGAAGGTAATAAACAATGATTTTTATTTGAAATAATTGTAACGTCCTGACCAGAGTTCTTATGTGTTTTGCTTGTTTAGTGTTGGTCAGGACGTGAGCTGGGTGGGAATTCTATGTTGTGTGTCTAGTTCGTCTGTTTCTGTGTTCAGCCTAATATGGTTCTCAATCAGAGACAGCTGTCAATCGTTGTCCCTGATTGAGAATCATATATAGGTGGCTTGTTTTGTGTTGGGGATTGTGGGTGGTTGTTTCCTGTCTCTGTGTTTGTATTCTGCACCAGATAGGACTGTTTCGGTTTGCCACATTTTGTTATTTTGTTCGTTGTAAGTGTTCACTGTTTTTTGTTTAATTAAACATGTTGAGCACTGGCTACGCTGCGTGTTGGTCCGATCCCTGTTTCACCCTCTCTTATAGTGAAGAGAGGGAAGGCTGCCGTTACAGAACCACCCACCAAACTCGGACCAAGCAGCGTAGCAACGGGCAGCAGCGGCAGCAGCAGCAGCAGCGGGACCAGGAGAAATGGACATGGGAGGACGAGCTGGACGGAAAAGGACCCTGGGCAGAGCCAGAGGAGTATCGCCGCCCCAAAGCAGAGCTGGAGGCAGCAAAAGCAGAGAGGCGGCGTTTCGAGGAGCTAGCTCGGCAGCAGGAGCCGGATCTGGGTTACACCACTTGGGAGGAAATAGACAGGTGGTCGGTTGACCCAGGGAGAGTGCCGGAGCCCGCCTGGGATTCGATGGAGCAATGTGCAGAGGGATACCGGCGAATGAGGTTAGCACGACGACGCGGTAAGAAGCCCGTGAAGAAACCCCAAAAATTTCTTGGGGGGGGACTAAAGGATAGTGTGGCGAAGTCAGGTAGGAGACCTGCGCCCACTTCCCATGCTTACCGTGGAGAGCGGGAGTACGGGCAGACACCGTGTTATGCGGAAGAGCGCACGGTGTCTCCTGTACGTGTGCATAGCCCGGTGCGGGTTATTCCACCTTGAGCATTGAGCCAAGTGCCATGAAGCCGGCTCTACATATCTGGTCTCCAGTACGTCTTCTCGGGCCGGTGTACATGGCACCAACCTTACGCATGGTGTCCCCGGTTCGCCAACACAGCCCAGTGCGGGTTATTCCACCTCCCCGCACTGGACGGGCTACGGGGAGCATTCAACCAGGTAAGGTTGGGCAGGCTCGGTGCTCAAGGGAGCCAGTACGCCTGCACGGTCCGGTATATCCGGCGCCACCTTCCCGCCCCAGCCCAGTACCTCCAGTTCCAGCACCACGCACCAGGCTTCCAGTGCGTCTCCAGAGGCCTGTTCCTCCTCCACGCACTCTCCCTATGGTGCGTGTCTCCAGCCCAGTACCTCCAGTTCCGGTACCACGCACCAGGCCTATAGTGCGCCTCGAGAGTCCAGTGTGCCCTGTTCCTGTTCCCCGCACTAGCCTTGAGGTGCGTGTCTCCAGTCCGGTACCACCAGTTCCGGCACCACGCACCAGGCCTACTGTGCGCCTCAGCAGGTCAGAGTCGGCCGTCTGCCTAACGCCGCCTGCATTGCTCGTCTGCCCAGCGCCGTCTGAGCTGCCTGCACTGCTCGTCTGCCCAGCGCCGTCTGAGCTGCCTGCCTGCCCAGCGCCATCTGAGCCATCCGTCTGCCCAGCGCCATCTGAGCCATCCGTCTGCCCAGCGCCATCTGAGCCATCCGTCTGCCCAGCGCCATCTGAGCCATCCGTCTGCCCAGCGCCATCTGAGCCATCCGTCTGCCCAGCGCCATCTGAGCCATCCATCTGCCACGAGCCTTCAGAGCCGCCCGTCTGTCCCGAGCCATTAGAGCCGTCCGCCAGTCAGGAGCCGCTAGAGCCGTCCGTCAGTCAGGAGCCGCCAGAGCCGCCAGCCAGTCAGGAGCTGCCAGAGCCGCCCTCCAGTCATGAGCCGCCCTCCAGTCATGAGCCGCCCTCCAGTCATGAGCCGCCTTCCAGTCATGAGCTGCCCTACAGTCATGAGCTGCCCTACAGTCATGAGCTGCCCTACAGTCATGAGCTGCCCTACAGTCATGAGCTGCCCTCCAGTCATGAGCTGCCCTAGAGTCATGAGCTGCCCTACAGTCATGAGCTGCCCTACAGTCATGAGCTGCCCTACAGTCATGAGCTGCCCTACAGTCATGAGCGGCCCTACAGTCATGAGCTGCCACTCAGTCCGGAGCTGCCACTCAGTCCGGAGCTGCCACTCAGTCCGGAGCTGCCACTCAGTCCGGAGCTGCCACTCAGTCCGGAGCTGCCATTCAGTCCGGAGCTGCCTCTCTGTCCGGAGTTGCCATTAGTCCAGAGCTGCCTCTCTGTCCGGAGTTGCCCCTCTGTCTTGAGCTACCTCTCTGTCCTGAGCTACCTCTCTGTCCTGAGCTACCTCTCTGTCCTGAGCTACCTCCTAAATCATGTGGGGGCCTTGGGGAGGATTCTTAGGCCGAGGTCGTGGGCGAGGGTCGCCACTCAAAGGACGCTAAGGAGGGGGACAAAGACAGTGGTGGAGTGGTGTCCTCGTCCTGCGCCGGAGCCGCCACCGCGGACAGATGCCCACCCAGGCCCTCCTCTTGAGTTTTAGGGGTGCGTTCGGAGTCCGCACCTCAGGAGGGGGGTACTGTCCCTGATTGAGAATCATATATAGGTGGCTTGTTTTGTGTTGGGGATTGTGGGTGGTTGTTTCCTGTCTCTGTGTTTGTATTCTGCACCAGATAGGACTGTTTCGGTTTGCCACATTTTGTTATTTTGTTCGTTGTAAGTGTTCACTGTTTTCTGTTTAATTAAACATGTTGAGCACTGGCTACGCTGCGTGTTGGTCCGATCCCTGTTTCACCCTCTCTTATAGTGAAGAGAGGGAAGGCTGCCGTTACAATAATAGTGTCCTTCAAACTATGCTTTCGTCAAAGAATCCTCCATTTGCAGCAATTACAGCCTTGCAGGCCTTTGGCATTCTAGTCGTCAATTTTTTTAGGTAATCTGAAGAGATTTCACCCCATGCTTCCTGAAGCACCTCCCACAAGTTGGATTGGCTTGATGGGCACTTCTTACGTAACATACGGTCAAGCTGCTTCCACAACAACTCAATAAGGTTGAGATCAGGTGATTGTGCTGGCCACTCCATTATAGACAGAATACCAGCTAACTGCTTATTCCCAAAATAGTTCTTGCATACAGCAGTTTGGACCTGTGCTTTGGGTCATTGTCCTGTTGTAGGAGGAAATTCGCTCCAATTAATAAGAGCTGTCCACAGGGTATGGCATGGCATTGCAAAATGGAGTGATAGCCTTCCTTCTTCAAGATCCCTTTTACCCTGTACAAATATCCTGCTTGCTTCGAGGCAAGCAATATTGAAGCATGCATCAGCTGTTCCGGACGACTGTGTGATCACGCTCTCCGTAGCCGATGTGAGTAAGACCTTTAAACAGGTCAACATTCACAAGGCCGCAGGGCCAGATGGATTACCAGGATGTGTACTCCGAGCATGCGCTGACCAACTGGCAAGTGTCTTCACTGACATTTTCAACCTGTCCCTGACTGAGTCTGTAATACCAACATATTTCAAGCAGACCACCATAGTCCCTGTGCCCAAGAACACTAAGGTAACCTGCCTAAATTACTACCGACCCGTAGCACTCATGTCTGTAGCCACGAAGTGCTTTGAAAGTCTGGTCATGGCTCACATCAACACCATTATCGCAGCCCAGAAACCCTAGACCCACTCCAATTTGCATACCGCCCCAACAGATCCACAGATGATGAAATCTTTTGCACTCAACACTGCCATTTCCCACCTGGACAAAAGGAACACCTATGTGAGAATGCTAGTCATTGACTACAGCTCAGCGTTCAACACCATAGTGCCCTCAAAGCTCATCACTAAGCTAAGGAACCTGGGACTAAACACCTACCTCTGCAACTGGATCCTGGACTTCCTGACGGGCTGCCCCTGGTGGTAAGGGTAGGTAACAACACATCCGCCATGCTGATCCTTAACATGGGGGCCCCTCAGGGGTGCGTGCTCAGTCCCCTCCTGTACTCCCTGTTCACTCATGACTGCATGGCCAGGCACGACTCCAACATGATCATTAAGTTTTCCGATGACACAACAGCGGTAGGCCTGATCACCAACAACGATGAGACAGCCTATAGGGAGGAGGTCAGAGACCTGGCCTTGTGGTGCCAGGACAAGAACCTCTCCCTCAATGTGATCAAGACAAAGGAGATGATTCTGGACTACAGGAAAAGGAGGACCGAGCACGCTCCCATTCTTATCGGCGTGGCTGCAGTGGAGCAGGTTGAAGAGCTTCAAGTTCCTTGGTGTTCACATCACCAACAAACTACCAAACTCAGGAGACTGAAAAGATTTGGCATGTGTACTCTGATCCTCAAAAGGTTATACAGGTCCTGACTGGTTGCATCACTGCCTGGTATGACAACTGCTCTGCCTCCGACCGACAAGGCACTACAGAGGGTAGTGCATACAGTCCAGTACATCACTGGGGCCAAGCTTCCTGCCATCCAGGACCTCTATACCAGGGGGTGTCAGAGTAAGGCCCTAAAAATTGTCAAAGACTCCAGCCACCCTAGTCATAGACTGTTTTCTCTGCTACCGCACAGCAAGCGGTAGCGGAGCACCAAGTCTCGGTCCAAAAGGCTTCTTAACAGCCTCTACCCCAAGCCATAAGACTACTGAACAGCTAATCAAAGGGCTACCCAGACCCCTCTTTTACGCTGCTGCTACTCTCTGTTTATTACCTATCCACAGTCACTTTAACTCTACCTACATGTACACTACTGTTCAAAAGTTTGGGGTCACTTAGAAATGTCCTTGTTTTTTAAAGAAAAGCACATTTTTGTCCATTAAAATAACATCAAATTGATCAGAAATACAGTGTAGACATTGTTAATGTTGTAAATGGCTATTGTAGCTGGAAACTTAAGATTTTTCATGGAATATCTACATAGGCGTAGAGGCCCATTATCACTAACTATCACTCCTGTGTTCCAATGGCACGCTGTGTTAGCACAATTATGTTAGCATAGCTGAAAACTGTTGTACTGATTAAAGAAGCAATAAAACTGGCCTTCTTTAGACAAGTTGAGTATTTGGAGCATCAGCATTTGTGGGTTCGATTAAAGGCTCAAAATGGCCAGAAACAAATAACTTCCTTCTGCAACTCATCAGTCTATTCTTGTTCTGAGAAATCAAGGCTATTACATGCAAGAAATTGAAGATCTTGTACAACGCTGTGTACTACTCCCTTCACAGAACAGCGCAAACTGGCTCTAACCAGAATAAAAAGAGGAGTGGGAGGCCCCAGTGCACAACTGAGCAAGAGGACAAGTACATTAGAGTGTCTAGTTTGAGAAATAGACACCTCACAAGTCCTCAACTGGCAGCTTCATTAAATAGTACCCGCAAAACACCGGTCTCAACGTCAACAGTGAAGAGGCAACTCAAGGATGCTGGCCTTCTAGGCAGAGTTGCAAAGAAAAAGCCATATCTCAAACTGGCCAATAAAAATAAAATATTAAGATGGGCAAAAGAACACAGACACTGGACAGAGGAAGATTGAAAAAAAGTGTTATGGATGGACAAATCTAAGTTTGAGGTGTTCGGATCACAAAGAAGAGCATTCCTGCTTTACCTGTTTGATGGTTCGTTGGAGGGCATAGCGGAATTTCTTAT
This sequence comes from Salvelinus namaycush, assembly GCF_016432855.1. NCBI lineage: Eukaryota > Metazoa > Chordata > Actinopteri > Salmoniformes > Salmonidae > Salvelinus > Salvelinus namaycush. The sequence continues at coordinate 16,375,265 of NC_052340.1, read as the reverse complement.
AAGCTTCCGGGTTAGAGTCACGCACCTTGAAAGCGGCAGCTCTACCCTTTATTTCAGTGCAGATGTTGCCTGTAATCCATGGCTTCTGGTTGGTGTATGTACGTACAGTTACTGTGGGGATGACGTCCTCGATGCACCTATTGATAAAGCCACTATCTGATGTTGTGTACTCCTCTATGCCAATCGGAAGAATCCCGAAACATATTCCAGTATGTGTTAGCAAAACATTCCTGAAGCTTAGCATCTGCTTCATCTGACCACTTTCTTATTGACCGAGTCACTGGTGCTTCCTTCTTAAGTTTTTGCTTGTAAGCAGGAATCAGAAGGACAGAATTATGGTCAAATGGAGGGCGAGGGAGAGCTTTGTACGAGTCTCTGTGTATGGAATAAAGGTGGTCTAGAGTTTTTTTCCCTCTGGTTGCACATTTAACATGCTGGTAGAAATGAGGTAAAACGGATTTGAGTTTCCGTGCATTAAAGTCCCCGGCCACTAGGAGCGTTGCCTCTGGATGAGCAATTTCTTGCTTGCTTTTGGCCATATTCAGCTCATTGAGTGCGGTCTTAGCGCCAGCATTGGTTTGTGGTGGTATGTAGACAGCTATGAAAAATACAGATGAAAACTCTTTTGGTAAATAGTGTGGTCTTCAGCTTATCATGAGATACTCTAACTCAGGCGAGCAAAACCTTGAGACTTCCTTAGATTTCGTGCACCAGCTGTTGTTAACAAATATATATAGACCTCCACCCCTTGTCTTACCAGATGCCGCTGTTCTATCCTGCCGAAAAAGCTTAAAACCCACCAGCTGTATGTTATTCATGTCGTCATTCAGCCACGACACGGTGAAATATAAGATATTACAGTTTTTAATGTTCCGTTGGTAGGATATACGTGATCGTAATTCGTCTATTTTATTTTCGATTGATTGTACGTTGGTTAATAGGATCGATGGTAAAGGTAGATTACCCTCTCGGCAACTGATCCTTACAAGGCACCCGGACCTTCGCCCTCGATACCTCCGTCTCTTTCTCCTGCGAATGACGGGAATGAGGGCCTTGTCAGGCGCCTGAAGTAAAACCTTCCTGTCCGACTCGTTGTAGAAAAAGTATTCCTCCAGTACTGTGTGAGTAATCGCTGTCCTGATATCTAGAAGCTCATTTCGGTCATAAGACACGGTGGCAGAAACATTGTACAAAATAAGTTACAAATAACGCATAAAAAACATACACAATAGCACAATAGCATAATCGTAAAACGGCAGCCATCTCCTTTGGCGCCATACCCTAGCTCAAGACCAAAAATGTTAAACTAGGCTACAAAAGAATTGACTTGATTTTAGTCAATTCTTTTGTAGCCTAGTTTAACATTTTTTCCAAACCCAATTAAAATGCAACAGCTGTTTAGCGTGTTGGTTGGCTGGCTTCAGGACCATGAGGCCAGAGAGAAGTTGCTCAGAGAGAAGCTGTCCACCCCCTCCCTGCCATACCCTAAGTTTAGCTGAACTGACGCCACTGGTCAGCATTATGAATCATCCTAAAGAGAGACTGCATCACCACAATTTTTTTCTGGTTTCTCATTTGTTCTGAGTGTTCACCTGTCACTCGCCCATAAGGTACGGGCTCGCTGAGCCTCTTCAGCCCCAGAGTAGGAATGCTGGCTTTGCACCAGTACCGGCCTGAGTCCCTCAGTACTGCGACTCTGTCCTGGGAAGAGGCAGGCCCCAGACTCAGCCCGTCCTGGTAGAAGTAGTAGTGGATGTGTGAAACGGGCTCACGGGCGTTCAGTTGAACGTGACACACCAGGAGCATACGGTCTTTATGGATCAGAGGGTCATTGGGCACAATCTCCAACATGGGTTCTGTCAGAACCTCTGCAGGGGAGAATACAGAGTATTAATACTGAAAAATATTTCTCACATACCTACTGGTATTCAATTGCCATTAAACATGATATGATAGTGATGATAATGGAATGATGAGGGCAAATCTCATTTGAAATCTGATTCCTCATCCTACACAAACTCAAAATGACAAACCACACCTGTCTATCAACCTCACCTATGATGGACACCGGAGCAGCCACTGAGATCACAGAGTTGGTTTGCCTCCGTCCATCCCAGGATGCTCTGCACCAATAGGATCCGTGGTCTTGCAGGGTAAGGTTGGTGACACATAGCACTGGTCCAGACTGTCTCTGAAGCTCCACCCCGTCCTTGTAGAGTATGACCTCTGTCAGTCTGGGGTTGCCACGGACACGACACATCAGGGTCATTGTCTCTCCAACCAGCATGGGCAGGGGCGGGGCCTGCAGGATGGCCCACCCACCTGGGCAAAGAGTAGTAAGTGATTTTAATTAACGGGATGGTGTAGTCTCTGTCTGGCCTGTTGACAGGTACCCTCTATGGTCTGGTGTGCTACAGGTATCTTAGCCTGGTTGTCAGTCTGTTTCTGCTTATTTTGCTATTGTCACACATGTTTGGTGTGACAACAAGAAAGGAGTTGTCTAATACAGACTGCTAACAGAAGGTCAACCAAACTACACTGAACAAAAATATAAACGCAACATATAAAGTGTTGGTCCCATGTTTCACGAGCTTAAATAAAAAATTCCAGAAATGTTCCATATGCACAAAAAGCTTATTTATCTCAAATGTTGTGCATTTCTCCTTTGGCAATCCATCCACCTGACAGGTGTGGCCAACCAGACAGATGATGAAACTGAGGAGTATTTCTGTCTATAATAAAGACCTTTTGTGTGGAAAAACTCATTCTGATTGGCTGGGCCTGTGCCTGGCTCCCCACTGGGTGGGCCTGGCTCCCAAGTGGGTGGGCCTATGCCCTCCCAGGCCCACCCATGGCTCCACCCCCTTTCAGTTGTGTGAAATCCATAGACTAGGGCCTAATGAATTTATTTAAATTGACAGATTTTCTTATATGTAACTCAGTAAAATTGTTGAAATTGTTGCATGTTGCATTTATATTTTTGTTCAGTATAGATGTCATCATGGCTCAATATTCATATGGGTTCTCTTACCGTCCACCTCTATTTCTATGGGCAGGCTGTGGAGGGTGTGTTGTGTGCTTATCCATGTGGTTCTCAGGCCCTGGCAGTAGTACTTCCCACTCTGCTGTGGCCTGGCCTTCCACAGGACAAAGTACTCAGACTCCTGGAGCTGCTCTCTCCCCCTGAACCACTGGTACCTCCACTCGGCCGACACATTCCCAGGAACACTGCACTTCAGACGTACTCTCTCCCCTGAGAAGATCCAGGGTCCCCCATTAACTAGCTCAGCCAAGGCTGTCAGCGGAGCACTCGTGGGGAGAACTTGAAGAAATGTTGACAGGTAAGTCTTTCTGACGTTTTGAATAGATTACTATGGCTGCGTTTACACAGGCAGCCCATTCTGAAATTTCTTTCCACTAATTGGTCTTTTGACCAATCACATAAGATCTTTTCACATCAGATCTGTTTCAGAGCTGATCCGATTGCTCAAAAGACCAATTAGTGAAAAGAAATATCAGAATTGGGCTGCCTGTGTAAACGCAGCCTACTAGAGAGACTTAAGCATAATTTCTGAGCATAAATGGTAACTTAAGTCTTATTTACATGGTCACCTAACATTACAAAAGACAGCTAATGTTCAGTAGTGTATAACTATTACGTAACTCATGAAAATAGACAATTTACATGTATTTTTATTTAACCTTTATTTAACTAGGCTAGTCAGTTAAGAACAAATTCTTATTTACAATGACGGCCTACCCCAGCCAAACCAATTGTGTGCCGCCTTATGGGACTCCCAATCATGGCCGGATGCGATACAGCCTGGAATCAAACCAGGGTCTGTAGTGATGCCTCTAGCACTGAGATGCAGTGCCTTAGACCGTTGCGCCACTCGGGAAATACATACTGTATTTCATATGTTTCCATTATACAAGACAAAACTGGTTTGAAGAGAAGGATTTGAATCTCAGAGGCTTCGTTTACACAGGCAGCCCAATTCGGGTCTTTTGCCACTATTTAGTATTTTTCACCAATCAGATCAGATCTTTTGCCAATAATTGGTCAAAAAGTGTAAATGCAGCCAGAGAGTAGTGTACTTAATACATACCTTGTGGTACAGCCCATTTAGGTAGCGTTGAAACAACTGAAACAATAAATAACCATTAATCATTAAAATAACCCCCAAAAAATCCAGTGATCATTCTGTCAATCAATCAATCAATGATCATCTATACACAGAAATAATTGTCTGTAATCTCTTAAAGTAGACTGAAAGGAACTCACCAAGGAGGCTCAGTAAGAGCTTCATGTTGAGTGTTCTGCTTCTAATGGGGATGATTACACTACAATCTCTATATATTGTCAGAGGAAATGAGACTAGTTTTCAGTTTCGATTGCAAAAAATACCATCTAATTTTTATGAAATAATTGCATAATGCTCTTCCTGACATCACAAATAACTTTGGGGAAGTTCCTTTTTAGGAATGAGGGAATTACCAAAGCCCTGGGATGCAACCTCATGTGTGCTGTTTTTCTTAACATCAATAAGTTTGCCAGCCCAGCAAGTATATTATTTTGAAGCTGTGTCACAGTACTCAAATCAATATAGCCTGTGTACAAGACATTAGGAACACTTTCCTAATATTGCGTTGCACCCCCTTCTGCCCTCAGACATTTCATCAGGGCATGGACTCTACAATGTGTTGAAAGCGTTCCACAGGGATTCTGGCACATGTTGACTCCAATGCTTCCCACAGTTGTGTCTAGTTGGCTGGATGTCCTTTGAGTGGTGGGCCATTGATACACATGGGAAACTGCTGAGCATGAAAAACCCAGTTCAAAGGCACTTAAATCTTTTGTTTTGCCCATTCACCCTCTAAATGACACACACACACACACACACACACACACACACACACACACACACACACACACACAATCCATGTCTTAAGGCTTAAACATCTTTCTTTAACCGGTCTCCTCCCCTTCATCTACACTGATTGAAGTGGATTTAACAGGTGACATAAACAAGGGATCATCGCTTTCACCTGGTCATTTAGTCATGGAAAGAGCAGGTGTTCTTAATGTTTTGTACACTGTGTACATTGCAAACACACCTTTGCTTTCTCTACTTTTTTCTCTACTTACCCTAGATAGTCATGTTACAGTGGTGACAAAGCCTTCTAGACACAGAACAGCTTTTGAGTTATTTTATTCATCAACACAACAAACCCATGGACACTATAAAACAAAACTGTCTCAATAAGTTACATTAAAATACAAGACAATGTTGAGTTACTCCTTCAACATACAAAGACAAACCTACAAGGTTGTACAGATGTGTGTGTGATATATATATTTTTTTAACATTGCTTTCAAAAATACCTAATCATTGATTGCTGTGTGGTATCCAATGCCTAGTTATTTCAGTTAGTGTTTAAATTGGATTGAATGGATTTTGGCAACCAGCATTTGTACAGCATTTGTACACTGTTCTGATAGTTACAAATGTAATAAAATGAAACATGATTAAAGAACAGAAAATATATAGGTAGTATGTAAATGGACCTTTCTGTTGCATCAAAGATACTACTCATTCAACTCAATGTCTACTGTTCCTTCATATATCTGACCGCGAATGAATGGTTACTACATGGAGCTGAGATCAACATTGTTATGGCTATTCTGTTTGGCAACATTTACCCACAAAACATTTGTACAAATAATATACACCACTGTAAAATAATATAAAGAACTTACTAAAAGTACTCTTAGATATAACCATTCTAAATATGCACCCTTTCTGTTCTTCTGAAGAAGCAGCTGTTCAGCAGTCAAATAAGGTCAAACAAGAGAGAAGTGACTGTTAGTATCTCCTATACTCTGAATTGCAAATCACGTATTTCTTACAGACAAAATGTAAACTTTGAGCTACAGTATCAATTTAGCCATTTTAATAGGCTTAAGTCATTATCCCCTCTCAGAAGACTATAGCCTGAATAATAGAAAAATAAAAGAACTTCCTCAAACTGAGCGCATGACTGAACAGGTTTGGCAGGGAAATGAAACTATACACACACACATATATATATATACTTATTTATAAACATCTTAAGGGGAAATTTGGTCGTGGTCACATACACTCACGTGCCCCCAACAGATCCCTCTCGCTTGGGTTTCTGTACTCTGACTTGGATTCAGTCAGGAGGAGTAATATAGGGGACAAAGGAGGGCAAGATCAATGATCTGTGTCCCAATACTCTTAAAGTTTCCTTTCCTCATCTCCTTTCCTTCATGACCATGGATGAAGGCAATATGCCTGCAACCCATCTTGTCCTCTTACCAATCAGTGGGGAAGACAGACCGAGAAAGTTGGCTATTTAAGAGTACTGGGGTTCAGGCGACTGCAAGCATCTATTTTAAGTGTGCATACAATGGGGAGGGTTGGAGTTATATTTCTTGGATCCATTAGAGGGAACCTATATGTGCATAAGGACAGGAGACACTTTCCAGGGTAGAGAGAGAGAGTAACAAGTCCAAAGGGGGGGGGGGGGGGGGGGGTCAGCCGGCAAACAACTGGGGTTGGAGAGGAGAAGGCAGGTGGTCGTTTTCCACGTTGTCAGCATCTATGGCAGAAGAGGCGGTGGGGGAAGCGGCGGGGTGCATTTCCAGGGGGAACCTCTCCAACACATCCTGCACTTTGTGCTCTACCCCATCCCTCCAGTCGATGAGGTCACTCTCCAGGCGGCGAGCCCCCTCCATGACGCGTTCCTGCCTCACGCCCAGCCCCGTCAGTAGGTCCAGACTCTCGTTCATCTGGCTGAAAGCAGCACTACAGGCGGGGGAGGTGGCAGCCTGGGGACGCTGGGGAGACACCTGGCCTGACATGTAGAGCTCAAACTCCTCAACGCTCAGGTTCAGAGACTGGCCATCCAGCTTCTCTATGAAGGCCACCGCACAGCACTGCAGAGAGAGAGAGGAGAGAGACAGAGGGGAATTAGGGGGAAATCAGAAAATACATTCTTAATATGTGTAAATTGAGTTTGTTTGGTACAGCTCGTCTGTCTGTTTGCTTTGTCGACACAGCCCTCTCACCAGGTTGGTAAAGTAGTACCCGTCTTCTCCGCTCATGAGGCGGCTAGGGTTACAGAAGCGGGTGATGTACTGGATGTTGGACTGCAGTCGCGGAGGGTTGGCCTTCAGGACGATGTAGATGAGGGTGGGCAGGAAGTCATCAGCAGATGCCGCCTCCTTCTTGGTGGTATTGATGGCATTGAAGATGTGCTTACTGCAGCGTGTGATGCAGGTCAGCTTGTCCCTGGGCACACGCTTCGAGTCCATCTCGATCACGTCTACAGGATGTCAGGGTGGAACAGAGTGGTAGTTAATGTGCTATGATGACATTCTACATCACATGCATGTTCATTCAATGTTTGTCTCTCTTTGTAAAAAACAAATTAATACATTGTAAGTCTGACCTGTGATGGCTTTGACCACATTATCAGACACCTCTGGAATCTCCTCATCCACAGGGACACACAGCATCTCAATGGTGACCCAATGCAAGGCCCTGCAACCCACCCACCCCCAACCACTTTAGTGAACAGATGTACAAGGAGGCATACAGCAGCTTCAATACTCAAACTCAGTACCATATCAGTTTCAATGTCTTTACCTGATTCTTTTTTGAATGGCCAGGTCTTTCTTCTCATCGTCTGTGGTCTCAGGACAGAAGACCTCCTCGTAGAGACGTGTCATCATGTACCTCTCTACCTCGTCCATCACACTCTCTACGCGCTCCGACGACCCTGGAGTCAACACGGACAGACGGGAAAACAGCAAATGTGAGTCATTCAAGGCCTACCTATAGGAGAGCTCTCTGAAAGAAACGTGTGTTCCTTCTCCTTCATTGTCACCAGCAACTTTATCATCAAGCCCCTACTTCAAAATATCCTTAATGTTCCAGTATTAGAGTAGTAGAGGTGAGGAAAGGAAAGGTGTACCTTTGAAGTGTGTGTGCAGGCGGTCTGAAAGGTTCTGGTAGAAGTCTTGAACGCACTCAGACAGCTCATCAGCACCCAGGTCCTGGGGAACAAGCTCACTATTAGCTCGAAGGGATTGTCGTACATTTTCATTCATTTCAAGGGTGAGTTCATTTGTTTATTCACTCAATGCTCTAGAGTAACCTCAGCGTTTGTCTTTGTCATCCTTCTTCTTCTACGACGAGGAAGTGATATGGTCCAAATAGAGGTAACCCCCATTAGGCTCTCCACATTCAGAAGCCCCTGGTGGTATTGTGGTGTACTACTCACCCTCTTGTAGGCCATGCTCTCTGTGAAGGCTCTGCACTGTTTGAAGATCTCCCTGCCAGGTTTCAGTGTCTTAAGGAAGTCGATGAACTCTCGTGTGGTGCGGTCCGTCTCTAAGGGCTTGCGGCTCACTGAGGGGCTGGGGGTCGACAGGGCCTCACCAGGGACGGATTCTGGGAGGGGGGAGGATACATAAACTCAGCAAAAAAGAAACATCCTCTCACTGTCAACTGCGTTTATTTTCAGCAAACCTAACATTTGTAAATATTAGTACGAACATAAGATTCAACAACGGAGACATAAACTGAACAAGTTCCACAGACATGTGACTAACAAATGGCATAATGTGTCCCTGAACAAAGGGGGGGGGGGGGGTCAAAATAAAAGTAACAGTCAGTATCTGGTGTGGCCACCAGCTGCATTAAGTACTGCAGTGCATCTCCTCCTTGTGGACTGCACCAGATTTGCCAGTTCTTACTGAGAGATGTTACCCCACTCTTCCACCAAGGCACCTGCAAGTTCCTGGACATTTCTGGGGGGAATGGCCCTAGCCCTCACCCTCCGATCCAACAGGTCCCAGATGTGATCAATGGGATTGAGATCCGGGCTCTTTGCTGGCCATGGCAGAACACTGACATTCCTGTCTTGCAGGAAATCACACACAGGACGTGCATGCTCATTAATTGTTATGGCTCATTGAACAAGCATGGGAAACAGTGTTTAAACTCTTTACAATGAAGATCTGTGAAGTTATTTGGATTTTTACGAATTATCTTTGAAAGAAAGGGTCCTGAAAAAGGGACATTTCTTTTTTTGCTGAGTTTATAATGGAGGGAATGATATACCTGTGTATGTACAATATTCCTTAGGTGCTTGATATAAAGTAGAGAAAAACAAGGATGGGCTTTCTATTCATCTCATCCTTGACCAGCACAGCTTGCAGAGTTGTGATTTCACACAACATCCTTCTGCAATTTGTGTTTAGCTAGTTACTTTCTGCTACGCATCAAATAAACAGTTCAACATGAATTACATCAACCATGGCTTGTCCTGTATTATCTGAACAGTACTGTCTTAAAACCCTCTAGAGTCTAAGCCGGGGGAAGGGTTCTAAACTAACATGTGGACTTGTTTTAAGATGGTCATACCAACAATTATTTAGCGTATTGATTTTACCCTTAAGGTATCAAAATAATAATAATTATTATATATTTTTGTTTTGATACCTTAAGGGTAAAATCAATACGCTAAATAATTGTAGTCCCCATATTGGGGACGGTCAGATGCCAAGCAGTTGTCAGTGATCAGGCCTACCACCGTTGTGTCATCTGCCAACTTAATGCTGGTTTAAAAACTTCTTACGGCTGCGATCCCATTAACGGGATCGATATGACAACAGCCAGTGAAAGTGCAAGGTGCCAAATTCAAAACAACAGAAATCCCATAATTCAAATTCCTCAAACATACAAGTATTTCACACCATTTTAAAGATACACTTCTTGTTAATCCCACCACAGTATCCGATTTCAAATAGGCTTTACAGCGAAAGCACCACAAACGATTATGTTAGGTCAGAGCCAAGTCACAGAAAAACACAGCCATTTTTCCAGCCAAAGAGAGGAGTCACAAAAATCAGAAATAGATATAAAATTCATCACTAACCTTTGATGATCTTCATCAGATGAATACTCATAGGACTTCATGTTACACAATACATGTATGTTTTGTTCGATAAAGTTCATATTTATATAAAAAAATATCAGTATACATTGGCGCGTTATGTTCAGTAGTTCCAAAACATCCGGTGATTTTGCAGAGAGCCACATCAATTTACAGAAATACTCATAATAAACATTGCTAAAAGATACAACTGTTATGCATGGAATTTTAGATCCACTTCTCCTTAATGCAACCGCTGTGTCAGATTTCAAAAAAGCTCTATGGAAAAAGCAAACCATGCAATAATCTGAGTACGGCGCTCAGAGCCCAAACAAGCCAAAAAGATATCCGCCATATTGTGCAGTCAACAGAAGTCAGAAATAACATTAGAAATATTCACTTACGTTTGATTATCTTCATCAGAATGCACTCCCAGGAATCCCAGTTCCACAATAAAGGTTTGTTTTGTTCGACAATGTCCATCATTTATGTCCAAATAGCTCCTTTTGTTAGCGCGTTTGGTAAACAAATCCAAACTCACGAAGCGCGTTCACTAGGAGCAGACGAAAAGTCAAGAAGTTCCGTTACAGTCCGTAGAAACATGTCAAACAAAGTATAGAATCAATCTTTAGGATGTTCTTAACATAAATCTTCAATAATGTCCCAACCGGAGAATTCCTTTGTCTTCAGAAATGCAATGGAACTCAAGCTAACTCTCACATGAACGAGCGTGGCCAGCTCGTGGCTCTCTGGCAGACCTCTGACTCATTCCCCTCTCATTCGGCCCCCCTTCACAGTAGAAGCATCAAACAAAGACTTCTAAAGACTGTTGACATCTAGTGGAAGCCTTAGGAAGTGCAACATGACCAATATCCCACTGTATCTTCAATAGGGAATGAGTTGAAAAACGACCAACCTCAGATTTCCCACTTCCTGGTTGGATTTCTTCTCAGGTTTTTGCACTCACAGACATCATTCAAACAGTTTTAGAAACTTCAGAGTGTTTTCTAACCAAATATACTAATAATGTGCATATATTAGCAACTGGGCCTGAGTAGCAGGCAGTTTACTCTGGGCACCGTATTCATCCAAGCTACTCAATACTGCCCCCAGCCATAAGAAGTTAATGATGGTATTGTGAGTCGTTCGCATCTACAGGGCGATATACATTTAGACAGGTTACCTTGGCGTTCTTGGGCACAGGGACTATGGTGGTTTGCTTGAAACATGTACAGTGCCTTCAGAAAGTATTCACACCCCTTGACTTTTTACACATTTTGTTGTGTTACAGCCTGAATTTAAAATGGATTAAATTGAGATCTTTTGTCACTGGCCTACACAAAATAACCCATAATTTCAAAGTGGAAATATGTTTTTTGCAACTTTTACAAATTCATTAAAAATGAAAAGCTGAAATGTCTTGAGTCATTAAGTATTCAACCCCTTTGTTATGACAAGCTTAAATAAGTAGAAATTTGCTTAACATGTCACATAATAAGTTGCATGAACTCACTTTGTGTGCAATAATAGTGTTTAAGATGATTTTACCCCAAAAATACAATTATTTGTAGATCACTCAGTCGTGCAACGCATTTCAAACACAGAATCAACCACAAAGACCAGGGAGGTTTTCCAATGCCTCGCAAAGAAAAGAACCTACTAGTAGATAGGTAAAATAAATAAATAAATTGAATATACCTTTGAGCATTGTGAAGTTATTAATTACACTTTGGATGGTGTATCAATACACCCAGTCACTACAAAGATACAGTTGTCCTTCCTACCTTCCTGCCGGAGTCAAAGGAAACCGCTCAGGGATTTCACCATTTAAATGCTGTGACAGGAGAAAACTGAAGATGGCTCAACAACATTGTAGTTACTCCACAATACTAACCTAAATGACAGAGTGTAAAGATGGAAGCCTGTACAGAATACAAATATTCCAAAACATGCATCCTGTCTGCATCATGGCACTGAAGTAAAACTGTTAGAGGCAAATCCAATGCAACACATTACTGAGTACCACTCTCCATATTTTTAAGCATAGTGGTGGCTGCATCATGTTATAGGTATGCTTGTAATCGTTAAAGACTGGGTTGTTTTTCAGAATAAAAAAAAGAATCAGACTGGAGCTAAGCACAGGCAAAATCCTATAGGAAAACCTGGTTCAGTCTGCTTCCCACCAGACACTGGGAGATGAATTCACCTTTCAGCAGGACAATAACCTAAAACATAAGGACAAATCTACAATGGAGATGCGCACCAAGAAGACAGTGAATGTTCCTGAGTGGTCGAGTTATAGTTCACTTAAATCTGCTTGAAAATCTATGGCAAGATTTGAAAATTGTTGTCTAGCGATGATCAACAACCAATTTGACAGAGCTTGAAGAAATTTGAAAAAAAATAAATGGGCAAATATTGTACAATCTAGGTGTGCAAAGCTCTTAGAGACTTACCCAGAAAGTCTCTAAAATGTATTGACTCAGGGGTGTGAATACTTATATAAATGAGATACTTCTGTATTTCATTATCAATACATTGAACATATGTTTTTCACTTTATCATTATGGGGTATTGTGTAGATGGGTAAGAAAAATCATATTTAATAAATGTTGAATTCAGGCTGTAACACAGCAAAATGTGGAATAAGTCAAGGGGTATGAATCCTTTCTGAAGGTACTGTAGGTATTAGACTGGGTCAGGGAGAGGTTGAAAATCTAAGGAATTCTAGCTGGATGCCCCATGTGACCTCCTCCACAGTGACTGGGGGGAGAGAGTGGTAGTGGAGCAGAATTCTGAAAGAGGAACTGTACACCAACATTATTAGGAGGGAAGGTAGTTTTGGTTTGGATCTGCTCATACCTCAAGTAATGGTAGAGAAAACACTATAAACCCTATCTCAAAAACTTGGACCCTACCTTTCTTGGGCGGTGTCTTTGCTGAGGGAGTGAAAAACTTAGTCATCGTGTTGACTTTACGTGACTTCTCCTTGGTTTTCCTCTCTTCAAACTTGCTGAAGGTTGCGATGGCAGGCTGGGGCTGGGCTGCCCCCTGGTGGTTGTTAGCGTACACTGCCTCCTCCTCCTTCTGTAACCTGGGATACAGAACAGGCATTGCTGTTACTACCACATGATCAATACTTCAGACAGACAGAAAAAATGTCAGAGATCAACAAGGCAAGACTCGTTTCAACTAATGACAGACAGTAACATGACACTGTTCCATTTGCTTCTGTGAAAATGTTTTTTTGACCAATGATCAAAAGTTACAGCTGCATTTTGTTATTGTTTTGTTTTCGACTGCACCCCTCAATTTTATGCGGGGCATTCAGTTTGCCACAGGGCTCCTAGATTTAAAATCGAGTGCTACCTCCGCCCAACAGCTGGGGGTTGATGCAAAACAAGTTTGCTCAGATAGACAACCACACCTCTCTGCCAGTGCATGATCCTCCTGGATCTGTTTGTGTCTGGTTTGTTGGTACTCCTCCCGCCAGCACTTGGAGCAGAGGCCCTGCCAGGCCGCATTGCCATAGAAACCACATCCCTTCGTACACAGCAGCTCTGACTGGTCCACATGGATCCCACGACGTTCCGACCGGTGGCTCATCCCTCACAGCTAGCGTGGATACGGCTGGGAATAACAGGAAAAAGACAAGACTGTGAATGGTAGAAAGATCCGCAGTCAGAAGTAGGCCTACATCAAACTTGATGGCTATTTTTTATTTATCAGGACTTTGACAAAGTTGAATGCCTACACACTATGGGTCACATTCAGGTTGAGGTATTTGATAAAAATGTATGTTTAATAGAGGTAGCTAGCATAATGACACATTTCAATCCACACACTGAAAATCTTAGTGAATTCCTGTCAAAATATGATTTCATATGGCAGTGTTTACACACCTTTACCACCGTAACATTAAGTTCAACACAGTGGACATCTGACAAGAGTTTGAACCCCTAAGAATCTGCCTATCTGCCCATTTCTGATGATTTTGACTCCCGACTCACATTGGGAATGCATGATACGAAAATCAACACAGGAGGAATTTAATGGATGACCACAAACACTGGTGAAAATGTTTATGGCCTTCTAGCTGTGTCAAATCCCAATAGTGTAGCTGCCCTGCACTTGACTTTGTTTGAAGCCACATTACAACGTTACTAACGTTAGTAGCTAGCCATCCTGATTTATAAACACGCTAGTTAGCTACTTTACTATCAAATATTTGTATAACTAACCCTACTACTGTGTACTATACTGTATAGCTGCAAGCAATGCAATGGGCTTAGCTAAACTATAACTAGCTTGCTAACATTAGCTAGCTCTAAATTCACGAAAAACTCGACACAATGACATGACAAAGCTAGCTAGGCTTCTTCTGGTAGCTAAATATTAACAGTAAACTTAGCTACAAAAATACCATAATTAAGTATTCTACAATGGACGCACTAGACCACTGGGTCCTTACCAGAGTAGAGATACATTGAACTAGGGTTTGGCTCACACTACTAGAAGCTAACATTAGCTAGCTAGCTAGTTTGCACTTGCAGTTGACGTTAGCTAGCTAGGGTGACAGTAATTCCAGACCCAACAAAATTGACAAACAATTTCGTTAGCTAAAAACATTCTGCGACTCCTTACCTTTTCAGAAAGATTATTGAGTGTAGATATATGTCGTTTTTTTATGCAGCCATTGACACCATCTGCTACCCACCCGTCTGACAGACTAGTTTGTTTACGTAGTCACCCTTCTTCCTCGTTAGTCGATATCCAATAGCGCGCTCTTGAGACCATTTCAGACAGTCCTGTGCAACACTATATTCTTTCAAATGGGAAATTATTAAAATTTTATTAATTTTATAAGGGGTTCTTATTCAGAGCGATTTACAGTTAGTGTATGAATCTTAAGGCAGCTAGATATGGACAACCACATATCACATTTATAGTAAGTAGCTATATAATAAAGTATTGATGTCAGACGTTTTCGGAAGATGGGCAGGGACTCAGCTGTCCTGACTACTGGGTCCTGACAAATTATGTGTATAAACCCTGGATGAGTGACAGGGGGGCGCTGTATTGAAGCCACCGCGCAGCCATCCTGGCACTCCTCCTCAATTGTAAAAAATATTTTGGAAGCTACAGTACAGAAATGCACATTTCCTTTCTTGTAAATCAGAAAAATACAACATATTTTTCAATGCATATCACAGTCCAACAAACCTGTTAAGTAAATATATGCACCAAGCCAGCCAATCAGGTTACTGTATAAAATATACGGGAAGTTGCTAAGACTTTTTATGACTCCAGTAGCCTAGGTTGAAAAGCATTTGGGATGATCGAGTATCATCAAGAGAACGCCTAGGCATATCTTTATTCTATGCGAAATAGGCATATCTGTATTCTATGCGAAATAGGCATACCTTTATTCTATGCGAAATAGCTAGCAGAAAGAAGAGAATAGCTTCATCCACCTCATCTAAGGAATGGCAGGTAAATAATAAAAACGTATATGTACAAACATTATCGGCTATTTTGCTTAGGTACAATTTGTTTTTAACAAACATTGTATTTATGGTAATACTCTGACAAATATAAATATGAAGAATATTGCAATATTTCTGTTGGAATTCTGGTCTATTTTTTCCCACTTCGACAGCATGCATACTTTCACTTTCGCTATAGGCGTCAAACTCAAGACTGACTGGTGCAAGCAAAATGCACGGTCGATCCCCCGTTTTTTCTATCTGGAGCAGTTGATTTGATAACAATGTGTGTAAATTTGCTCTGGCCATCTACTCCGATTTCAGAGCGCTCTCGTCTTTGTCTGCCAGAGCGCAGAATAACTGACGAATTTACGAACGCTCAACACGCTTTGAATATGCTGGGAGTCAGTAAACGTCGGCAAGCTAGCTAACTTTAGCCAGTTAGCTAGGGTGCTTGACTGCCATTGTGAGGTCAGAACGCTCGGATCAACCCTACTCCTTGGCCTGAGCGAAACGCTCTGGGTTTACGAACGGACAATCTGACAACTCTCTGATATTTACGAACGTCCAGAGCGCAGTCTGAACGCACTCTGGCACTCCAGATTGACTTTACGAACACACCCCAAGTAAGACACGAACCAAAATATTGTAGCGACCCGCACAGACAGCTGTGTGTTATGTGTTAGGCTAGTAGGTGGTTGTGTTCGCGGGGTCCGACATGTCAGTCAACCTGCTATCTGCCAATCACGGGAATGCCTGGAATGTTCTGATGCCGGGCATCCTGGCGGTTGGCGGAGTGGCGTGGAGGGGGGTTGGGCAGGGGGATGGAGCATTGGAAGTTAAGACCAGGTTTTGCCTTTGTTCTCTCTCTTACGTCTGGGCTTCACAAGAGAAGGTCACGATTGGCTTGTGGGTTATCTTTCATTTATTTGGCGTGGGCTACGGCCAAACAGTAGCCTGTGTAAAGTTGGTTTAATAAACCGTCCATTCGTAAACTCAATCCTCTGTCTGGACAGTCGTTCTTTTATGATCTAGTCAGGTCATTACATTGGTGTCAGAAGTAAAAACGTTGATAAAAGTTTGCCAGCTAGCTAGCTGACTTCTGTGGCTAGCTACCGTAGGTGAGAACGGGGGTTGAAAATGCTTCGAGGGAATCCGAAAGTGAAGGTGGAGGTAGGGGACGATTATGGCCAAGGAGATACGTGTGAATGGACGTCGGAGGTTCTGGCTGAGGAGATCGCCAGGGCGTTGGAGCGCAGAGGCCGCTTGAGGGAGGACGCTAGAGTGATGGCGGCTGAAGCGGGCATGAGCGCCTCGTCGACTGTGTTTCGCGCGGATTCTGGTGGGCGGGCCGAAGTGGTGACGTCGACGCGGCGGGACGAGGAATCTGGGGCTCAGGATGTAAACAAACATGGCGGCGCCCAGTTCCCGGCTGCGTCCGTATCTGTTAAGACCCCGAAGTATTCCGGTAAGGCGGATTGGGAAGCTTTTCATGCTCAGTTTGAACTGTTAGCTCATTTTAGGGGGTGGTCGGATGAAGAAAGGGCACTGCAGTTGGCTTTATGCCTCACGGATGAAGCTCTGGCCTGTTTGATATTGATTAGCCCCGAGGACAGACATGATTATGGCGCTTTAGTGGGAGCACTGAGGAGGCGCTATGGACAGTGTGTACAGCCCGGGCTACTGCGCTCCGAACTGAGTAATAGACGCAGGCAGCCTGGAGAGCCTCTACGGGTGTTAGCTAATGACATTGAGAGCCTCTCTCGGCGGGCATATGCTCACATGCCCCCCTCCGTGCAGAGCGAGCTAGCACGGGACCAGTTCATACAGGCGCTCTCTCCTACGGAGCTGCGCATACAGACCCAGCTGGCTCATCCTGAGTCATTGCAGATAGCCTTGGAGATGGCTTTGGAGAGGGAGCTGGTGTGGGCTGGGACTTCAGCTGGGGCTTTGGTGGGGGTGCAGGGAGACACACCCTCTGTGCGAGCTGGGGGGCAGAGCAGCCCGGAGCCGGAAAAGCCTGCATGGGTGGCTGAAATGACAGAACTCATTCGTGCTGTGTCGCTACAGGCGGCACAAAACACACACCCTGGTCCCAGGGTCTGCTGGGGTTGTGGCCAGCCAGGCCATCTGCGCCGAAATTGCCCCATGTCCCCCAGAGCTCAGGGAAACGGCTCGGGGTCCGCATAGACCGGGTAGTGCGGACCCCTGGCTTTCTATCCCAACCACCATCATCTTCAGGAGGAGCCCACCGGCACAGACGGGGAAGCAAGGCTCCACTTCCCCCAGAAGCAGACGAGAGCAAGCGAATGGAGCCTGTTGTTGTGGTGGGCCGGACCTGTGTTGGGGACTTTTGTCATGTCCCTGTCACTGTGGAGGGTGTGCCCTGCTCCGCCCTGGTGGACACTGGGTCCACAGTAACCCTGGTGAGGCCAGATATTGTGCCAGGTTGGACTCAGTGTGAGCCTACAACTGTGCAGCTCCGCACAGTCACAGGTGAGCTGGCACCCATGAAAGGGAAGGGAATAATGACTCTGACAGTAGGGGGCAGGACTGTGCGTCATCCTGTGTGGGTGGCGGCTGTGCAGGACCCTTGTATCCTGGGGTTGGACTTTCTTAGGAGCACAGGCTGCCAGTTAGACCTAAATAGGGGCACACTGAGCTTCCAGGGAGGGCCGGAAGTCACCATGGCCCCCCCTAATGTCACATTCACTCAACCCAACAAACCCTTTACTCCAACAGTTAAAGCAGCAGAGACTCATGGCTGCCCCCCCTCCCCCACAGCTGTGTGTGACTTTTCCCCAGCCCCCCTGTCACCTACTGCGGTGTGTTACATTCCCCCAGCTACCTCCATGACACAGCCCTCTGTGAGCCCAGGCCGCGCCCCCCCAGCCCAGCTACCCCAGATGGGAGAGGAGAGGACACTGTCTGCAGTGAGGGAGATATGGGGGAGGAACTGTGTTGGTCTTGACCCCGAGCAGCAGGAACGGTTGTGGCAGTTGCTGTTTGAATTCAGAGACAGCTTTGCGCTGAGTGAGGAAGAGGTGGGTCAGACTCATCTGGTGCAGCATGAGATCGACACAGGTGATGCTCGACCCATCAAGATGCGTCCCCGCCGTATCCCGCTGGCACGCCAGGAGGCGGCAGACAAGGCTGTGTTGGAGATGCAGCGGGCAGACTTCATTGAGCCCTCAGACAGCCCCTGGGCGGCGCCAGTCGTCATGGTTCCGAAGAAGGGGGGCAAGCTGAGGTTCTGTGCGGACTACAGGCGGCTGAATGAGGTAACCAGGAAGGACTCATACCCCATACCACGTATCGATGAGTCGCTGGACCTGGTTAGGGGGTCCTCCTGGTTCTCCTCACTAGACCTCCGCAGTGGCTACTGGCAGGTGCCCCTCTCCCCAGAGGCCAGAGCCAAAACTGCATTCTCCACTAACAGAGGACACTGGCAGTTCAAGGTCCTGTGCTTTGGCCTGTGCAACGCTCCAGCTACTTTTGAGCGTTTGATGGACAGGGTGCTGGATGGCATCCCCAGACAGCAGTGTCTGGTATACCTTGATGACATCCTGGCCCATGGCAGCTCCTTCCAGTCAGCCCTGGGGGCGCTACGGCGTGTGCTGGAGAGGGTGGCTGCCGCAGGTCTGAAGCTCCACCCCGAGAAGTGCCACTTCATGAGGAGAGAGGTGTCCTTCTTGGGCCACCGAGTGGGGAAGGAGGGGATCAGCACCATGGAGGACAAGGTAGGGGCTGTCAGAGACTGGCCCACCCCCACCGACCAGCGTCAGCTGAAGAGCTTCCTGGGCCTGGCCTCGTACTACAGGAGGTTTGTACGGGGCTTCTCAAGCGTTGCTGCTCCACTGAACCGCCTGCTGCCGAAGGACAAAGCTTTCACTTGGACAGTGGAGTGTGAGGAGGCGTTCAACACCCTCAAACGTGCACTGATCGAGGCCCCCGTGCTCGCCCCCCCTGACCTCACCTTGCCCTTTATCCTGGACACAGACGCGAGCAATGTGGGCATGGGTGGGGTGCTGGCCCAGGTGGGGCCAGCGGGGGAGAGAGTGGTGGCGTACTTCAGCAAAACATTTGACAAACATGAGCGCCGCTACTGTGTCACCCGGCGGGAGCTCTTGGCTGTTGTGGCTTCCGTCAAACACTTCAAGTACTACCTGGGTGGTCTGCCCTTTACTGTAAGGACTGACCACTCTGCTCTCCAGTGGCTCATGTCTTTCAGAGAGCCAGAGGGGCAGGTGGCACGCTGGTTGGAGGAGCTTCAGCCGTATGACTTCACAGTGGTGCACAGGGCAGGGGCACGCCACTCCAACGCCGACGCCATGTCCCGTCGGCCCTGTACTGCAGACGGCTGCCGCCACTGCGAACGGAGAGAGGGACGGGAGAGAGAGCTGTGTGCAGAGGGGGTCTGTGCCACAGTGTGTCGGGCGAGCGGGCCTGTCTGCTGTGAGCTGCAGACTGTCGACGTGGCTGAATGGCGGCAGCAGCAGGGACGGGACACAGATCTACAGCCAGTGCTAGAGTGGGTAGAGGCGCAGGTGAGGCCACCATGGGAAGAGGTGACAGCGCTCTCACTCGCGACCAAAGGGTTGTGGTCAAAGTTTGAGAGACTGCGGCTGGCTGATGGCGTGCTACAGCGGGCATGGAAGGAGTCAGCTACGGGAGAGGAGAGGTGGCAGGTGGTGGTCCCAAAAGCATTGCGGGAGGCTGTGCTCCAGAGTACTCATGGCGGGGTGGGGACTGGACACTTTGGGGTCACAAAAACACTGCGCCGTCTCCGTCAGGGCTTCTACTGGGGGCAGCACAAGAGGGATGTGGAGGACTTTTGTCGCCGCTGTGACAACTGCACAGCGAGAAAGGGCCCCCCAGGCCGCTCTCATGCTCAGCTCCAACAGTTCCCAGTGGGGGCTCCCATGGAGAGGGTGGGAGTGGATGTAGTTGGGCCGTTCCCCACCACAGACAGTGGAAACCGCTGGGTGCTCACGGCCATGGACTATTTCACAAAATGGCCCGAGGCCTATGCTCTGCCTGACCAGGAGGCAGAGACCATCGTCGACGCCCTGACAGCGGGGATGTTCAGCAGGTTTGGAGCTGCAGAGTCCATCCACAGCGACCAGGGCAGAAACTTTGAGTCCCGTGTGTTCGCCACCATGTGTGAGAGGCTGGGTATGCACAAGACCCGCACTACTCCTCTCCATCCTCAAAGTGATGGCCTTGTAGAGCGCTTCAATAAAACGCTTGGACAGCAGCTGGCCATCGTCTCTTCCAAACACCAGTGTGACTGGGACAAGCACCTGCCTATGGTCCTCATGGCATGCCGCTCCGCTGTCCAAGACTCCACCTCCTGCACGCCTGCCCTCCTCATGCTGGGGAGAGAGATCCGCACCCCTGCGGAGATGGCGTTTGGTCGGCCCCTGGATAGCCCTCATGTTCCCCCGGGGCCGGAGTATGCCCGGAGACTCCAGGACCGCCTGGAGACAGCCCACACCTTCGCCAGAGAGCAGCTGGTGAATGCAGGTGTGAGGCAGAAGAGGAACTATGACGTGCACACCCGGGGAAGGCACTTTGTGGCTGGGGAGCTGGTCTGGGTCTACAGCCCGCTAAGGAAAAAAGGCAGATGCCCCAAGTTGGACAGTCACTGGGTGGGACCCTGCAGTGTCCTGGAGAGGGTAGGGGAGGTTGTTTACCGGGTGCAGCTTCCTCCCAGGGGGAGAAAGGTGGCACTGCACCGGGACAGGTTAGCCCCATATAGAGGGGCCTCTTCTCCCCAAACCCCAGGAACCCCCACAATTCCCCTCTCTGGCAATGCCATTCTCCAGGCACCCACCCCCAGGTGCTGCAGACAAGGCTCCAGACAGCCCACTCCCCCTGTCTCCCCCCCTGTGTCACCGCGTGGTTCCCCAGAGCCACGGACTGTATTACCCGTTCCCGCTTCCTTGTCCCCCATATCCCTGCCTTCATCCCCTGGTTCCCAGAGGGGCACTCTGCGACCATCACGGCCACGCAGGCAAAGGAGACCTCCGGGTCGCTTCAGAGACTTTGTTTGTTCCCTCGGGGACGAGGGACTTTGTGGTGGGGGGGCTGTGTAGCGACCCGCACAGACAGCTGTGTGTTATGTGTTAGGCTAGTAGGTGGTTGTGTTCGCGGGGTCCGACATGTCAGTCAACCTGCTATCTGCCAATCACGGGAATGCCTGGAATGTTCTGATGCCGGGCATCCTGGCGGTTGGCGGAGTGGCGTGGAGGGGGGTTGGGCAGGGGGATGGAGCATTGGAAGTTAAGACCAGGTTTTGCCTTTGTTCTCTCTCTTACGTCTGGGCTTCACAAGAGAAGGTCACGATTGGCTTGTGGGTTATCTTTCATTTATTTGGCGTGGGCTACGGCCAAACAGTAGCCTGTGTAAAGTTGGTTTAATAAACCGTCCATTCGTAAACTCAATCCTCTGTCTGGACAGTCGTTCTTTTATGATCTAGTCAGGTCATTACAATATTATAAAAAACAGTATGCATCATTAAAGAGACAAACTGAAGTTGCTACATCAATTGTTAGACTTTTAAATTAATGATAAACACATTGATTCTTGAATTTTTTTAACTTATAGATGACTCATGAGCTTAGTTCAACCATCATACTCATCAAAATATAAGCTTGGTTTATTAATTTGTTTGTAAACAATGTAATTGGCAACAAACACTGTATAGCCTCAAAACATGGTTAAACTATCATGTTGATATCATGGATGGTCAGTGTTTGCATCCATAGCTCTGTCCATGAGTTTGAGAGTGGTTACGTTTCTCCAGCCTCATCCCTCAGTTGTTTACCAAATCAGTGGCGGGGTGTCCACTTTGTTATTGTTCGAGCTGCAGATTGTCCCTTTAAAGGATTAATTTAAATTTAGAATACACTGTATGCTCATTTACAAAGCAGATGCATAAGACTTAGACATCACTCCAACAATGACTAAATTGTAGCTCTGATTAAATCCTATTTACTTTCACCAGACAAGGTGCTCTCCAATGCTCGGAAGACATTCATAGACAGTGTGACGAAGCCAGTGATCAAGCAGCTCCTGGATGACCTTTTGGAGGACAAGGTGCTGAACGATGAAGAGACAGAATCAGTGACGGAGGAGAACAGCACTAGGGCAGAGCAGGCACGATGCCTTATCGATATGGTGCGGAAGAAAGGGAGCAAAGCCAGTGAGAAGATGATTGCCAGAATTCAGGAGAGAGATCCTGTACTTTATGACAAAATGAGTCTGCCCCCCAGGCAGCCTGCCCAGATGAGTGAGTGAAACTGATACACCATTCAGTTACGTCTGTCACAGTCCCAAACTTCTCTTAGACTTGATAAGAGTTAGTAAGAACTTAACAGATACTGTAAATGTAATGTAATGTAACATGCTGTATTTTCCCTGCAGCACCATCATCGCCCCAGTTATCACAGCAGGAGGAGCACCAGGTGTCCTCTGACCTCATCCCCAGCACAAAGGACTTTAAGAAGGACATTCTTCAGAGGAAGGGTAGCGAGGTTCGACCTCTACTTGGTTGTCAAAGGATAGATCAGTGTACATGTATCGGTTTTCTGAGTGCCCCAATAGAATTAGCTTCTGAGTTTATAGTTCTCCTATTAGACCAGTAAGCTTGCTGATGAACCCCTTGGGTTACCGGTGTCATAGTTTAGGAAACACAGTTACTCTAAAGTCTTAAAAAAATTAAAAAATAATAATAATCTAGGTGTGAAAGTATAGTCCTGCAGTGTAAACAAACCATCAAAGTTTCAACTTGTAATTTCACAAACTGCAATAACTGTGTAACAATGTGTACCTACACTGTTATTACACAGTGGTTTTAGCACAACTTGTAAATTGGGACCAATTTCCACACATATTTTGACTGAGTAGAATTGTTGCTAGGCTATATTACTGTTAAATAACCTTTGCACCTGTCATTGCTTTGCTCGATCAGATTTACCTTCCAAGGGATAAGTCTGGTCGGAAGCGTCTGGCCCTGCTCATAAACAACGTGGAGTTTGATGATAAGAACATGCTGAGACGAGGGGCAGAGAAGGATGAGGAGAATGTGGAGAGGCTTCTCAGGGATCTGGGATATGATGTGGTGAAACACAGAAACCTGTCTGGACAGGTAAACAGAGGGAGGAAACATCTGTCCTGCTTCTAGAAGAATCTTTACATGTTTCCTTAGTCTATGGTTTTTCTCCTCTGTGACTGACAGTATGCTCTTGCAGGAGATGGACGAGGCTGTGAAAGCGTTCTCTAAACGTGAGGAACACTTATTTTCGGACAGCGTCTTCGTGGTGATGATGTCTCATGGGGAGCTGGGAGCCATCATGGGTGTCCATTACAAGGAAGGGGACCCTAATCTTGACATCTTCCCCATCAACAACATCTTCACACACCTGAACACAGAGAACTGCAAAGCACTGATTAACAAACCCAAAGTCATCCTCATCCAGGCCTGCAGGGGAGGTGAGTCTTTCTTAAAAATACACATTTCCGAAATGTATGTAAGTAAACCTTTTGTACAGGCATCACCTTCATATTAAAGAGGATTTGCATGTTGTTTCAGGCAAGGATGGGTCTGTTTGGGTCAGTGACACAGTGCCTGGGTCCAGCCTTGACCAGGGGTTAGAGAGTGACTCAATCAGGAGGGAGCACAAAGAGAAGGACTTCATCTCCCTCCTGTCCTGCACACCAGGTTAGTGTGTCATACATTCTCAGGCATTATATTGTTTGTAAATCACTGTGAGTAAACCCTCGTTACATTACCTCCGCTTTCAGATACTGTGTCCTACAGAGATCCAAAGATGGGCACCTTTTTTGTCCAACACATCATGAAGACATTCAACACCTATGCATGTGATGATCATATAGAAGAATTGTTCAGGAAGGCAAGTATCTGGAAACAGAACAGATAACATTGTTCTTTCCTTATTCCACTGTATAGAATGATTGATTAGCTTTGATTTACTTTGAGCCACAATAACAGATTTGTTTTTTCTTCCATACAGGTCATGGGACGCTTTGAAGATTTCCCCAGACAGATGCCGACCAAAGACAGAGCCACTCTAACAAAGCACTTCTACCTCTTCCCAGGCCTCTGAGAAGTTGTGATGATTGATTAATTGTACTGTAATCACAATGGAGGAATAAGGGAGGAGCATATTTTCTGTTATTTTGTATGAAAGTGTTTGGTATACACTCCTTTTAAGATCATCACCAGTATGTTTTAAATGTATACCTATGATGAACCTTTTAACATTATTTTATCTACAAATAATTTATAATCTGCAAATTATAATATCCTCCTGTAGAGCTACTGGGTAGCCTATGTAGTCTTGTTCCAGCCCTGCTCTAACACACCTGATTCGGCTAATCAACATAAAGATGTGTTAGCGGTGTGTTAGAGCAGAGCTGGAACAAAAATGTATTGGGTACTAGGTTACCCAGTAACTCTCCAGGAGGAAGATTGGCCACTCCTGTTTTAACATTTGGAAGATAAGTAAAATAAGTCTCTTTGACAAAAGCAGTATTTGCCGAAAATAAATATCTCACTGCACTCAAAAACATGTAATACATTTAACAGATGTGATGTGCCTTTGGCTAAAAATGAAAATTAACTTAATTTTGCCTATCCACTATTGTTATCAGGAATCAAGGTAAGACCAAGATGCAGACTGTCGAAGTAACAATGTTTATTGTGGCAATGGGCAGGCAAAGACAGGTCAAGGCAGGCAGAGGTCGAAAATCCAGGGTAAGGTAAAGGTACAGGATGGCAGGCGGACTCAGGGTCAGGGACAGGCAGAGTTCAGTGATCCAGAGGTGGAGCAAAGGTACAGGACGGCAGACAGGCTCAGGGTCAGGCAGAGAGGTTAGGCGGGAGGGTACAGGGTCAGGACAGGCAAAGGTCAAAAACCAGGAGGACGAGGAAAGAGGCTGGGAACGATAGGAGCTGACAGGAAAAACGCTGGTTAGCTTGAACGAACAAGACGAACTGGCAACAAACAGACAGAGAAAACAGGTATAAATACACAGGGGATAATAGGGAAGATGGGCAACACCTGGAGGGGGGTGGAGACGGACACAAACAGATCAAGGTGAAACAGGTCAGGGCGTGACAATTGTGAGGCAGTGAGCAAGTTTGCCTATTTGTATTTGCATTTATTAAGGATCCACATTAGCAGCTACTCTTCCTGGGGTCCAGCAACATTAAGGCAGTTATATACAGTTTAAAATATTACATGACATTACATTTCATAACACTTTACCCAATACATTTAGTGTGTTCCCTCAGGCCACTACTACACAATCACATATTTACAATACAACATCCTTGTGTACGTGTGTGTAGAGTGCATGTCTTATCATGTGAATGTTATTTCGGTAAGGAGAAGTAGAGTTTTTAAAACCACAGATGAGGTCTAAACTAATGACTTATCTCCATCATAAAAAGTTTTTTAAATGACTAGCAGGCCTGTTCAAGCGGTGTTGTCTACACCTGTGTGCTACTTGGTATAAACTACAGTAGATTGGTATGGTAGGGTTACCAGTGGCCAATTTGGCATAACTGATCGGCACCCAGGCTCTGTAATTTTTTTATTCTTTAAATGTTTTGTTTTTATTTTTATTAGAAATTCAGTTTAGGTTCAGTTAGTTTTCAAACCTGATTTGCTAGTTTTTATTTAGTTTGAGTTGTAGAAAACTATTTATATTTGATTTTTATATGATTTCGTTTCAGTTTTAGTGTTAGAGACAGAAAGCATGCGTAGGATGCTAGAAGCCGTTTGTGTTGTATCGTTTTTTGTGTTGTTTTTTTTTATCTCGCTTCTTGCGACTGGGGGGCAGTGATACATAAAGTGATGGGTCAGGTCGCAGGTTAGGTCAGGGTTTCCCAAGGGGTGCACGTTTTGGTTTTTGCCCTAGCACTACACAGCTGATTCAAATAATCAACTCATCATCAAGGCTTTGCCCTAACAATTGTGTAGTGTTATGGCAAAAACTAAACATGCACCCCTCAGGGTACCGAGGACCAAGTTTGGGAAGCACGGGGTTAGGATAAAATTATAAAGTCAATCTCAATGTGATTTGGATTTTAAAGGAATAGTGCCGAGACTGGTGCAAAAAACATGGTATTAGGAAATTCTTTCTCACCCTTATGTTTACATCAAATGAATGTAGGTCTACATGTGTCACACCCTGATCTGTTTCACATGTCTTTGTGATTGTCTCCACCCCGCCTCCAGGTATCGCCCATCTTCCCCATTATCCCCTGTGTATTTATACCTGTTTTCTCTGTTTGTCTGTTGCCAGTTTGTTTTGTTTCGCCAAGCCTACCAGCGTTTTTCCCTCTATTCCTGTCTCTCGATTGTTCCTGTTTTCTAGTTTTCCCGGTTTTGACCTTTTCTGCCTGCCCTGAGCCTGCCTACCGTCCTGTACCTTTGCCCCACCTATCTGGATTACTGACCTCTGCCTACCCTTGACCTGTCTTTTGCCTGCCCCTGTTGGATTAATATACTGTTGTTAATTCAACGTTGTCTGCATCTGGGTCTTACCTTGAAACGTGATAACATGTAAGAAGAATAAAGTTTCAAAAAACATATCCCACTGGGCAAGAACTGGTTGAATCAACATTGTTTCCAAGTCATTCAAAAAAATCTGTGATTATGTGGAAAGCTGATTAGATTTACAAAAGCGGGGACCGAAAGACTGAAAAACAGCTTGTATCTCACGGCCATCAGACTGTTAAATAGCCATCACTAGCACAGAGAGGCTGCTGCCTACACACAGACTTGAAATCATTGGCCACTTTAATAATGTCACTTTAATAATGTTTACATATCTTGCATTACTCATCTCATATATATATTTTTGTTCCAAGGTGGCATAGCAGTCAGACGTCTTTTGTCCTCGTCTTGTCGTGTCCCGTGTATATACACTGCTCAAAAAAATGAAGGGAACACTTAAACAACACAATGTAACTCCAAGTCAATCACACTTCTGTGAAATCAAACTGTCCACTTAGGAAGCAACACTGATTGACAATAAATTTCACATGCTGTTGTGCAAATGGAATAGACAAAAGGTGGAAATTATAGGCAATTAGCAAGACACCCCCAATAAAGGAGTGATTCTGCAGGTGGTGACCACAGACCACTTCTCAGTTCCTATGCTTCCTGGCTGATGTTTTGGTCACCTTTGAATGCTGGCGGTGCTCTCACTCTAGTGGTAGCATGAGACGGAGTCTACAACCCACACAAGTGGCTCAGGTAGTGCAGCTCATCCAGGATGGCACATCAATGCGAATGGAATAGACTTTTTGTCTATTCCATTTGCACAACAGCATGTGAAATTTATTGTTATTCAGTGTTGCTTCCTAAGTGGACAGTTTGATTTCACAGAAGTGTGATTGACTTGGAGTTACATTGTGTTGTTTAAGTGTTCCCTTTATTTTTTTGAGCAGTGTATATAAAGTGTACATCAGGCTGTACTGAGTGAATAAACTAAGAACTGTTAAGTAAATTACAACTAATTCTCAAAATCTGGGTAGACGCCGAGCCTTGCGTTGTACACGCGCCGCCATTCTATCAGGGGCGATTGGGAAAAGCTGTTCAAAAGAGGACATTGTATTATCATTTTTTTGTACTCCCTGACGAAGGCCATGCAGCCGAAACACAGCAGAGTTTTAAAACTTTTTTTCCATTGAACATGCCATACAAATAAAGGCATTTTAATTAATTATATAAAGAGTGCCTTGGTCCCCCTTTATTTTTGATGACAGACAATGTCCTCTCCATTTCCCCACACTCTCCACTGGATCCACGTCTCACCTAAAAGCAGGCGTCACAGACACCGGGAATCTTTCAACTTCAACTGCTCCACTTCAACACTTAATGCCACCCCTGTTATCACTCCTTTCAATGGCGCCCTGCTCCGGAGAGCAAAGTAAGTCATAATTCTTGTCCGAGTTAACTTCACCAACTCAACAGTCCCCAACCTCTTCTCGACCCAACCTGACACCACATATGATTCAGCCAAAATGCAAGGATCCATTATCTCCACAAATCTCACTTCCACTGGGCCAGAATCATCCCTATCATCCTTGGGACGAGGCCAGAACTCTGTGTTCCTCACCGCAGGTACTTCATCCTCACTCTCGACAGGTTCCATCTCTGAACTACTGGAGCATGTATGCCTCTTTTTGCACTTGACACCAACATTCCTCACCACACTGCTTCCCTCTACACTCAACTTTTCCTCACCGGGAATCTTCAACTTCAGTTGACCCTCAACACTTTTCACCACTCCAGTTATATCTCCTTCCAACGGTGCCCTGCTCTGGAGAGGAAAGCAAGTCATAGTTCTTGTCCTCAGTCACGTGATATGGAGTGCATTCTCCCTCTGGACGGCAGAAATGCAAAAAATATACGTGATTCCACTTCGAGTTACTTTCTTCGACCCAACATTCCCCAACCTCTTCTCCCCCCAACCTGACACCACATATGGATCTGCCAAAAGGCAAGGATCAATTCTCTCCAAAAATATCATTCCCACTGGGTCAGAATCGTCTTTGTCATCATCAGGATGATCACACATGCCACCGCAGTTAATTCATCCTCACTGTCATCATGTTCAATTTCCTTCTGTAGCTCCTCCAAAAGTTATGTGTGATCCACCATTTCATATTTACTCAAAACAAGTTCCACTTTTCTCCTTTTTTTCCCCCTTGTCCGCCATCTACTCCATCAGATCTTCCACAAGGCTTGTCCATTTCATATTTACTTATATGTTCCACTTTTCTCATTTTTTTCCTGTCCGCCATCTCACCCATACCTCATGCCCACACCGGCAGCCTTCAATGACCCAAAGACAAAAATCTGTCTGCAGCAAACTTCCTACAGATGTAGGATCTTCATTTGATCACCCTGTTGCAGGAGAACTTTCCTCTAATGCAGGAAATGTCGAACTTGTAATGTATTTGAAGTTTAAAAAGACTTCAGAAGTTTGTAATTTCCACTTAGAAATTTCAGACTTGATTTCCTCTTACGGAAATTGTATCAACCCTTACAAAATGTCCAATAATTAAAATCCACATAATTATTCACATTTCCTGTTGCTGCAGGATTATTTTCCTGCTGAGGCAAACTGGCTCAAATTAAGATCCTACATTTGTAGTTCAACTGATGGGCCATCAGCTCATATCAGCTAGTCAACTCAGCCAGGGAAACACAAATGAATGTTTTTCACTGTAACGATTGTTCTCCTCCTCGTCTGAGGAGGAGCATGGATCGGACCAAACGCAGCTTGTGGAGAATACATGGTTGATTTATTTTAAAGAAGACAAAACGAAGAACACTGACAAACTATACAAAACAACAAACGATGTCAACAGACCTGAACATGTGAACTTACATATAACGAAGAACGCACAAACAGGTACAGACTAAACAAACGAAACAGTCCCGTGTGGTACAAACACTGACACGGAAGACAATCACCCACAAACAAACGGTGTGAACAGCCTACCTTAATATGGTTCTCAATCAGAGGAAACGTCAAACACCTGCCCCTGATTGAGAACCATATCAGGCTAATTAAACATGAACCCAACATAGAAACACATAACATAGAATGGCCACCCAGCTCACGTCCTGACCAACTAAACAAAGACAAAACAAAGGAAATAAGGTCAGGAACGTGACAGTACTCCCCCCCCCCCCCCCCAAGGTGCGGACTCCGGCCGCAAAACCTTAACCTATAGGGGAGGGTTTGGGTGGGCATCTGTCCACGGTGGCGGTTCTGGCTCTGGGCGTGGTCCCCACCCTACCATAGTTAATCCCCGCTTCCGTGGCCTCCTTTTAATGTCGACCCTCCATATAAACCCCACCGGACTGAGGGGCAGCAGCGGACTGAGGGGCAGCTCCGGACTGAGGGGCAGCTCCGGACTGAGGGGCAGCTCCGGACTGAGGGGCAGCACCGGACTGAGGGGCAGCACCGGACTGAGGGGCAGCACCGGACTGAGGGGCAGCTCCGGACTGAGGGGCAGCTCCGGACTGAGGGGCAGCTCCGGACTGAGGGGCAGCTGGCTGACGGCTCTGGCTGGTCATGGCTGGCTGACGGCTCTGGCTGGTCATGGCAGCCTGACGGCTCTGGCTGGTCATGGCCGGCTGACGGCTCTGGCTGGTCATGGCCGGCTGACGGCTCTGGCTGGTCATGGCCGGTGGACGGCTCTGGCTGGTCATGGCTGGCGGACGGCTCTGGCTGCTCCTGTCTGGCGGACGGCTCTGGCTTGTCCTGTCTGGCGGACGGCTCTGGCTGCTCCTGTCTGGCGGACGGCTCTGGCTGCTCCTGCCTAGCGGATGGCTCTGGCTGCTCCTGACTGACGGACGGCTCTAGCGGCTCGGGACAGACGGGCAGCTCTGACAGCTCGGGACAGACGGGCAGCTCTGACGGCTCGGGACAGACGGGCAGCTCTGACGGCTCGGGACAGACGGGCAGCTCTGACGGCTCGGGACAGACGGGCAGCTCTGACGGCTCGGGACAGACGGGCAGTTCAGACGGCGCTGGGCAGACGGATAGCGCAGGCGGCTCTGGGCAGACGGATAACGCAGGCGGCTCTGGGCAGACGGGCAGTGCAGGCGGCACTGGGCAGACGGCAGACTCTGGCCGGCTGAGGCGCACAGTAGGCCTGGTGCGTGGTGCCGGAACTGGTGGTACCGGGCTAAGGACACGCACCTTAAGGCTAGTGCGGGGAGCAGCAACAGGGTGCACAGGAGGCTTGGTGCGTGGTGTTGGCACTGGTGGTACTGGGCTGGGGCGGGGAGGTGGCGCCGGATATACCGGGCCGTGCAGGCGTACTGGCTCCCTTGAGCACTGAGCCTGCCCAACCTTACCTGGTTGAATGCTCCCCGTAGCCCGACCAGTGCGGGGAGGTGGAATAACCCGCACTGGGCTGTGTTGGCGAACCGGGGACACCATGCGTAAGGCTGGTGCCTTGTATGCCGGCCCGAGGAGACGCACTGGAGACCAGACGCGTTGAGCCGGCTTCATGGCAACTGGCTCAATGCCCAATCTAGCCCTACCAGTGCGGGGAGGTGGAATAACCCGCACCGGGCTAAGCACACGTACAGGAGACACCGTGCGCTCTAGCGCATAACACGGTGTCTGCCCGTACTCTCGCTCTCCACGGTAAGCACGGGGAGTTGGCGCAGGTCTCCTACCTGACTTCGCCACACTTCGTTGTATCCCCCCCCAAGAAATTTTTGGGCTTGACTCACAGGCTTCCAGCCTCGCTTCCGTGCTGCCTCCTCATACCACCGCCTCTCGGCTTTAGCTGCCTCCAGCTCTTCACGAGGGCGGCGATATTCTCCAGGTTGTGCCCAGGGTCCCTTACCGTCCAGAATTTCCTCCCATGTCCAGAAATCCTGCAATCGCTGCCGCTGCTTTTTCCCACGCTGCTTGGTCCTTGATTGGTGGGTGATTCTGTAACGATTGTTCTCCTCCTCGTCTGAGGAGGAGCATGGATCGGACCAAACGCAGCTTGTGGAGAATACATGTTTGATTTATTTTAAAGAAGACGAAACGAAGAACACTGACAAACTATACAAAACAACAAACGACGTCAACAGACCTGAACATGTGAACTTACATATAACGAAGAACGCACGAACATGTACAGACTAAACAAACGAAACAGTCCCGTGTGGTACAAACACTGACACGGAAGACAATCACCCACAAACAAACGGTGTGAACAGCCTACCTTAATATGGTTCTCAATCAGAGGAAACGCCAAACACCTGCCCCTGATTGAGAACCATATCAGGCTAATTAAACATGAACCCAACATAGAAACACATAACATAGAATGGCCACCCAGCTCACGTCCTGACCAACTAAACAAAGACAAAACAAAGGAAATAAGGTCAGGAACGTGACATTCACACCTTCCATTAATTTGACATATGTGACCTGCCGTCAAATCTTCCCTCGGAGAGGAGGCCATTCCCCAAACTATTTTAATAAACTTTGATATTGCATTTTGTCTCTGTTTTTCATCCAGTTAAGACTTCACTCGTTTGAACTAATTTTGAACAGTGATTGGAAACCTTAATAAGTGCTTTTTTAAATTATATATAGATTCCCAAAATTTTCCGTGTTATTTGTTTGTTTTAAAATCGTTCTCTTTCATGCTCCATTGCACTCCATTCCGTAGGCTACCTCACTATTCAATCTGGAATCAGGAGTAGACGGAACATAGTTCATGTAAATCGGTCTCCCTCCATTTAGTATGATATGTTCCTAATTACAACTTGTAATGTTTCATAGCAACCAACCAACTACCCACCCTCCTTTAATTTTTGCCCTAAGTAACCTTTTGTCTTACGTAACCATACCAAACATAGCATAAATTCTTGTACAAATAAGTTGGCTGAATTTACATTTACCATGTTACGTCTAGTTTATGAGACCAGGCTGCACTATTCTCAATTTCATCTATATCTAATATTATACACCTATGTGTTCAATTTGTTTTGATAGGCTACAGTAGGCTATAGTTTAGGTGTAGCATACAGCTGCATTTCTAATACACTTGACACCTGTATGTCGTAGTGGAGACCAATATCTATCTTATTATTAAGCTATATAAAACAACGGTTATTGATATGTATGGATGCATTTCAGAGACATTTTTGCAGTGATTGGACCTAGGTCTACAATAGCAGTAGGACATTTACTACTACAATTAATTTTTTAGCGTTTGAGGGAGAGAGAGAAGGAGAGAGGAGGATTTTGATAGCAGGACCTGGTGCGAAATAGCTTGCACTGGATCAAATGGCTATCCAATTATCTTTAATCATTACAAGTAAAAGCCAAGTATTGACAAGTCATGATAAAAACAGATCTCATGAGTTTGGAAATTCTGTGAACTACACCAGTCCATGTAATGAGTTTTGGAAAGATGTATATTCACACATGCTAAAATCTCTTAACACCATGGCTGATTTGATTTGATTTGATCATTGTCCTAATTTGTCCCGATCAGTTCAGCAGCAATCTTCTCCAAACCTGTGCATAGTAGCCTAGTTTTTGGAATTACTTTATATATTTGAATGTCTTATTAAGAATTTTACACTTAAGGTATTGTAATCTATATTCCTAAGACTATTGTCATTTCATGATTTCAAGATCAAATATCAAACAAGGTACTTGCCGACGGAGCAGCCAGAGGAACTGCCCTTCCCTACCTTCAGGCTATGATCAAACCTTACATACACCCCAACCCGAGCACTCCGTTCAGGCACCTTTGGTCTCTTGGCCCTCCCAACCCTGAACTAACATATGGATAACACATAATTGGGAATGAAGATGGACATATGTTGATCACAGATAGCGTAAAAAAAAGGTAGGGGCGTGGATCATAAAACCAGTCAGTATCTGGTGTGACCTCCGTTTGCTTCATGCAGCGCGATACATCACCTCCGCATAGTGTTGATCAGGCTGTTGATTGTGGGCTGTGGAATGTTGTCCCACTCTTCTTCAATGGCTGTGCAAAGTTGCTGGATATTGGCGGGAACTGGAACACGCTGTCGTACACGTCAATCCAGAGCATCCCAAAAATGCTCAATGGGTGACATGTCTGGTGAGTATGTAGGCCATGGAAGAACTGGGACATTTTCAGCTTCCAGGAATTGTGTACAGATCATTGCGACATGGGGCCATGCATTATCATGCTGAAACATGTAACAGCAGCAGATGAGTGGCACGACAAAGTATCTCTGTGCATTCAAATTGCCGTTGATAAAATGCAATTGTGTTCGTTGTCCGTAGCTTATGCCTGCCCATACCATAACCACACCTGTACCATGGGGCACTGTTCACAACGTTGACATCAGCAAACCACTCACCCACACGACACCGTACAAATGGTCTGCGGTTGTGAGGCCTGTTTAAAGTACTGCCAAATTCTCTAAAATGGAGGCGGCTTTTGGTAGAGAAATTAACATAAAATTCTCTGGCAACAGCTTTGGTGGACATTCCTGCCGTCATTATGCCTGTTGCACGCTCCCTCAAAACTTGAGACATCTGTGGAATTGTGTTATGTGACAAAACTGCATATTTTAGTGGCCTTTTATTGCCCCCAGCACAAGGTGAACATGTGTAATGATCATGCTGTTTAATCAGCTTCTTTATATGCCACACCTGTCAGGTGGATGGATTATCTTGGCAAAGGAGAAACGCTCAATAACCGAGATGTAAACAAATTTCTGACCCAAATTTGAGAGAACTAAGGTTTTTGTGCAAATGGACAATTTCTGGAATCTTTTATTTCAGCTCATGAAAAATTTCAGGGATCTTTTATTTCAGCTCATGAAACATGGGACCAACACTTTACATGTTACGTTTATATTTTCGTTCAGTATGCTGTAGTTACCAGACCAATAAAAAAAGAGTTCCAAACCTCTCTGCCAATAACAGCAAGTTTTCAGTTTTCCCCTCCCCACTCAGATCACTCCCAGACAGTCCCCAAAATTCTCTTGCTTGAGAAATTGTGTCCTTGCTAAGAAGCAATTTTTGTTTGTTTTCAATTAAAGTGGTCATAAATAACCACAGTAAGGTACTTAAGTTGTTACCCATAAATTATTTGATATTGAGATAAAAATGGCTGCATTGAACATTTAAGTGAAAATAGCTGTTCATAGGTCTACTCTATACAGTATGTACTGTACATATCCTTTTCTTATATTGGACTTGAGAAGACATTTGGTGAATTGTTATCTTAGGCCTACTACTGATTTTAAGTTAATTTCCCCCCATTTTTGAAGCACTAATTTTAACATTGATCTATTTCTATGGGCTCAAGCACTGTTTATGACACAAACTGTTCACACCTCTCTTGTTGGCAGAGAGAATTTAGCAAGTTTAATGCTTATTTCCTGCAATTCTACACATTTTGTCATCGGGTACAAAGAAAATGTTGCAGTTTTAAAGCAAATATTCTTGCAATTCTATACATTTTGCCATGTCTTATGTGTATCCATGTGATATTTGAGTGACTAAACAATTACAACAATGTCTATGGACAAGAAATAAATAAAAATGCATTAGCTGACATGGGCTAGTTGATCTGTACATTTCTGGCAAGTTGTAAATAGCTCTCTAAGGTATGCAATGACTAACATGACAAGAGGAACTGCTGATGCACTACCTAATTTTTTGGGGGGGGTAGTGCTGACACCTTGCGCGGGAACCACTGACTTAGAATGTTATGCTGTAGGCGTTCTCTATGTTAAAACGAACACAACTCACAAGCTTTTCCTCTCAGGGACATTATCATTGGATAGTGGTATTAAACAACACCTGTGCTTAAATGACAGTGTGAACATATATTTAAGAATTAAGCAGAAACAGACGGGCCAGGTAGTTAGGGCAAATGCCCCGATCCACCTTTAGCTCAGTGACCGGTCTAAAAAGTATGTAACCATAGAGATAGATAGAGGACTGTAGTGCCCAAAAGCCAGTTTTAGCATGGGCTGCGGCATTGAGGACTTTCACCATTTTGAAGTAGTAACTGGGGGATCAGCCAATGAATTATACTTATGAGCAAACGTTCCATAACTGCAGGTGGCAGTAAATCACCAACCTTGGCTTAATACCTGTTCTAACAACACTCTCCAGGTGGCAGTATGCACCCTTCCAGTATGTTTGAAAACTCGTAGAAGTAATAGAAGAAAATTGACTATTTCAAAATGGAGATTGCCTCAATGGTGCTTCCAGTGCTCTCGCAGATGCCATAATGGGACAGATACACTGATGTGATGTTGATCTAAGTCTATAGATCTTTCACTACTAGAGGAATAGTTTACTGCCCATTTGTGGAAACAGAACATATTGGAACCTTACATCATTTTGCTCTTTCCCCAACCCCCCTGAAACACAGATACAGTACATATCCACTGACATTCTAGAAGAACATAGGGTCAGAGCCACAGCAGCATCACTGATTTGACTTTACTACAGTGCTTTACAGTACTATGACAGTAAAATACATTTAACGGAAATAAATAAGAATTTACAGAAATAAAATGCAATACAAACGATTATGTTGATGATAAAACAAACAGTATAAGCATTCAGTTCTGGCAGCAGGTCTGGCAGCTCACGTCTTGACAGATATTCCTGTCAGTCCTGGGATTCAAACCCGTAACCCTGCCCTGCTGCTGTACCATCTAAAGTCATAATTGGTACTAGTTCAGGCTCAGATTTCTGATCTCATTGGTCCTAATACCTATATGGTAGGGTGCAACAGTGGTGGGAATAGAACATAGCCACAGGAAGTAGGGGTGCTGAGGGTGATGCAGCACCCCCTGAAAAATCTGAATTAATAACAAATATTAATATGTTTGGAGAACTTATTTTCTCACAAAAATAGCACACTGGGCCTTTACTAGTCCTGCATTAGCGGACCAATATAGCCTTCTGTAGTGCGGGCATAGTATTTTTCCCCCCATGGCTATGGAACAGAATAAACTGTACAGATATTTCTGGTTACTGTAAACAACAGAAAAAAGGATGGCTGTAGAGAAGTTGATGAATATGATCAAGTGGGGAGCACACGTATTAAAAGCCTTATTTCGTGACTCCTTTGAGACTTTCAAGCAAACAAGTAATATTTTGACATATGAGAGCACAACTAACACAAAAGGTGAAACCACTAGACTTGCTATGATACATATATCATGAAAGTTCCTCGGTGCACTTTCAACACAGGAGAGTTTAACAATTGCTAAGTGGGAGAAAAGGGTTATGGGAATAAAATACAACTGGCTTACAAATGGAGACAAACCTGTCATAAGCCATCACTGCCAGAATAAGTAAGCACTCATTACATATACATTGCAGAAAAAACCTGCAATATACAACCTTCGTGAGAGATTCTCTTTATTTCTGCCTCATGGCAAAATGTGTAGAACTGCAGGAAATGAACTTGAAAACTGCAACAAAATTTTTAAAAATCAAGAAGACAAACGTTTTAGGAAGATGGGCAAGTACACAGCTGTCCTGAAGTTAGGTGGGCCAAGAGTCCAGATCTGGCAGAATGGGTTGGGGTGTAGGATCTTCCCAACGATTCCACTCAGCATCTGTTTGAGCATAGTCTGAAGGTAGGGAGGGCAGCTCCCCTTGATGCTCTGTAGTTATGCAGTTAACTAGCTAATATGACACACAACATTCTCAGTTACAATACATGATAAACTTGATGCCATTTTTACAGTCAATTATAGCAACTATAAGTAAGAAAACACATCAGGTTATGTTTCAGGGTTAAGGCCTAGTACCTTTTTACAAGCATGCCTGATTTTAACCATCCTAACGCCATACATTAAAGGATTGAAAAGTGGTGGACATATCAGAAAATAAACAAATAAAATTGTGCGAAGTATAGGTGGAAGATCTGCAGTTTCATATCTGCCTTGTAGAATCACAAATAACCAGCCAAAGGAGAAGTTCAGCAAAGAGGCTATATGTGGCGTACAGGTATTAAATGCTTTCTGTTTCGTCTCTTTAGAAGACTTTAAACATATTTGTAGAATTCTGACATATGAGTATATGGTAGGAAATATAGTACAAGAAATATAAAGCACAGTGACAACAAGACCCCATATGTTATTCAGCATAGTATTTGAACAGGCAAGCTTGACTACTGAGTAGTTGTCACAATACAGTCTGTCTAGAACGTTACCACAAAATTGCAGTCGCAAACTCAGGGAGATAAGGATGGCGTTGAGGAAAAAAGAAGACAAGCAGGACAGCAGAATTAAGCCACAAATTATTTTAGGTGTCATAATATTGTTATATCGTAGAGGATAACAAATAGAAATGTACCTGTCATAGGACATAACTGCTAAATTACTATATTCTGTTAAACCATATGTGTACAACACATAAATCTGGAGATAACAATAAAGAAGGGAAATATCATGTGTGTCAGACAGCAAGTAAAACATGAAAGCAGGAAACAAACCAGTGCTCCCATACAACTGATTAACAAACAAAGCACATAGAAACAGATACATGGGTTCATGAAGGCTTCTTTCAATGCAGATAACTCCAATAAGTAAAGCATTGGCAAGAATGATGGCAAAATATAATACAGTCACTACAGTAAAGTAGAAATACTTCAATTGTCCGATATCACCGTATGCAGCAAGCCTAAAGACCTTATAGTGAGTAGAGTTTTCCATGGTCCTGGGAGTTGTTAAAGATGTGCTGTCAATGTTTGAAGAACAGGAGCAAATCCTCCTACTATAGCTTACATATAAGTAAAATTGATGAAATCACAGAGAACAGACAACTTAAATGGATAATTCCTTGACTTGTTGATTCAGTAATAGATTTCCCCACATCTACAGTATACTCAACAATATAGACTGCTTTTCATTCTCATGAAAACATAATTCAAACAATATTATTCTTTGTATCCTGCACTCATGTAACTTTACATTCAAATGCAAAATTATATCTGTATTCTAAATCCAAAATGAAGCCTGCTCATTTCTAATCCATGATGACCTGCTTAAACTCAGCTCCTCACTTGATTCTTATACTTGTGAGATATAAAAAAAAGAAGCTTGCCATGGTGTGATATGCAAAGGATTACCAATACCTGGGGATACCTGGGGATAATTAGACATTTTCAGAGTCAAGGTAACCATATAGAGAAAAACAGATAACATTTTGCATCACATGCCCTCCAGGGTGTTCAAAGGCCTTTTTTTACATGAAAAATCCACCCAAAATGCTCATTCTTATAATGTGAGCTGTAGTCAATGAATAGAATTCTTACATAGGTGTTCCTTTTGTCCAGGTGTGAAAGGGCAGCGTGGAGTGCAAGAGAGATTGCATCATCTGTGGATCTGTTGGTGCAATATGCAAATTGAAGTGGGTCTTGGGTTTCTGGGATAATGGTGTTGATGTGAGCCATGACCAGAATTTGAAAGCATTTCATGGCCACAGATGTTAGTGCTACGGGTCGGTATTCATCTAGGCAGGTTACCTTAGTGTTCTTGGGCATAGGGACTATGGTGGTCTGCTTGAAACATGTTGGTATTACAGACAGGGAGAGGTTGAAAATGTCAATGAAGACACTTGCCAGTTTGTCAGCGCATGCTCGGAGTACACATCCTGGAAATACGTCTGCCCCTGCGGCCTTGTTTAAGTTGACCTGTTTTAAGGTCTTACTCACATCGGCTGCGGAGAGAACGTGATCACACAGTCATCCGGAACAGCTGATGCTCTCATGCATGTTTCATGTTACTTGCCTCGATGCAAGCAGAGAAGTTATTTAGCTCGTCTGGTACGCGCGTGTCACTGGGCAGCTCTCGGCTGTGCTTCCCTTTGTAGTCTGTAATAGTTTGCAGTCCCTGCCACATCAGACGAGTGTCGGAGCCGGTGTAGTACGATTCGAGCTTAGTTCTGTATTGACGCTTTGCCCATTTGATGGTTTGTTGGAGGGCATAGCGGGATTTCTAATAAGCTTTCGGGTTAGAGTCCCGCATATTGAAAGCGGCAGCTCTACCCTTTA
The DNA here is from genome assembly GCF_016432855.1 of Salvelinus namaycush. NCBI lineage: Eukaryota > Metazoa > Chordata > Actinopteri > Salmoniformes > Salmonidae > Salvelinus > Salvelinus namaycush. Next base: position 16,335,203 of record NC_052340.1, on the reverse strand, counting down.
GCTCAGTGAGAATGTTGCCTGTAATCCATGGCTTCTGGTTGGGGTATGCACGTGCAGTGACTGTGGGGACGATGTCCTCAATGCACTTATTGATAAAGCCCCTTACTGATGTGGTGTACTCCTCAATTCCATCAGAAGAATCCCGGAACATATTCCAGTATTTGCTAGCAAAGCAGTCCCTTAGTTTAGCATCTGCTTTATCTGACCACTTTTTTATAGACCGAGTCACTGGTGGTTTTTTGCTTGTAAGCAGGAATCAGGAGGATAGAATTATGGTCAGATTTGCCAAATGGAGGGTGAGGGATAGCTTTGTACACATCTCTGTGTGTGGAGTAAAGGTGGTCTAGAATATTTTTTCCCTCTGGTTGCACATTTAACATGCTGATAGAAATGAGGTCAAACTGATTTAAGTTTCCCTGCATTAAAGTCCCCGGCCACTAGGAGCGCCACCTCTGGATGAGCGTTTTTCTGTTTTCTTATGGTGGTATACAGCTCATTGAGTGCTCTTTTAGCGCCAGCATCGGTCTGTGGTGGTATGTAGACAGCTACAAAAAAATACAAATGAAAACTCTCTAGGTAGATAGTGTGGTCTTCAGTTTATCATGAGATACTCTACCTCAGGTGAGCAAAACCTTGAGACTTCCTTACATATTGTGCACCAGCTGTTGTTTACATAAATGCAAAGTCCCCCGCCCCGTGTCTTACCAGAGGCTGCAGTTCTGTCCTGCCGATAGAGTGTATAAAACACCAGTTATATGTTCTTAATGTCGTAGTTCAGGCATGACTCGGTGAAACAAAAGATATTCCAGTTTTTAATGTCCCGTTGGTAGGATAAACATGCTTTCAGTTCATCCCTTTATTTTCCAGCGATTTAACGTTAGTTAGCAGGATGGAATGGTTGGGCAGATTATCCACTCGTCGCCTGATCCTCACAAAGGACCCTGATCTCTTTTCACGAAATTTGTGTTTCCTTCTCGAGCGAATGACGCTGATCAGGGCCTGGTCGGGTTTCTGTATTATATCCCTCCCATCCAACTCATTGAAGAAGAACTCTTCATCCAGTTTGAGGTGAGCAATCGAAGTTCTGATGTCCAGAAGCTCTTTTCGGTCATAAGAGACGGTAGCAGCAACATTATGTACAAAACAAGTTACGAACAACGCAAAAAAACTAACTAAATAGCATGGTTGGTTAAGAACCGATAAGACGTCTGCCTTCCCCTCAGGCGCCATCACAAAGTGTTTTATGCACAAGGTGTCTTATGCTGAGGCAGTGAAGAGAGTAGTAGAGGAAGATGGGTCCAGGGTGAGGGATCTAAGAGGATCCCTGTGAGTAGGCCAAGGCCAATAGAGAGTGATAGGAATAACATGTGCTTCAATAAGGTAGTTCTTTTGGCATTCATGGCCATGGTTGATGGCCATGAATAACAGAGGATAGATGTGGTGGCAGCTGCAGTGAAGTATTTGCAGAAGAGTTACAAGATGTTTTGAACGATAGTGTCCCATCTTTCCAGGTTGCTGGCCTGGAGCAGGATCATATGGGGCCAAAGTAATGTTTTAATGGGTGCAGGGTTAGTTGGTAGGGCAATTTTTTCACAAAGTATAAGGAATTAATACTACGGAATGGTAGGCTGATGCACAGCCAATACAGTAGGTGGCGACGTTTGAATATACCCGAGCCGACAAGGTGAAAATCTGTCAACGTGCCCTTCAACAAGCCACTTAACCCTAATTTGCTGCAGGGGCGCCATACTAATATAGCTGACCCTGTAAAATAACACATTTCACACCTATCCAGTGTATATGACAATAAAACAAATTATAGCAATGAACATACCCTGATTGTAAACAGTAGTACCTTTAAGTTTTTGCAATTTAGCAGACATTCTTATCCAGAGCAATTAGCGTTATGTGCCTTGCTTAAGAGCACATCAACAGATTTTTTACCTAGGGGATATGAACCAGCAACCTTTCTATTACTGTTCCAATTCTCTTAACCGCTAGGCTACCTGCCGCCCATTGTCTGTGTCAGTTGATTGACAGGTGTAGGCCTAGGCTACTGTAAAACAATAAACTTTCCTCCAGTGAGGATGCTCGCCCACGTTATATAGTTAGGCCATGTATAATTTGTCAGTATAGTTATGGTCTTAGGTGACATTTCCATTGCTAAGCTGTAATGCACAGGCCACAGTAGCATACTGTACTTTCAGTTTGATGTCGGTATTTGAAGGCGACTTTGTTGTTGCGTTGAAGGACTGTATTATTTGGCTTTGATATTTATATTTTAATTTTGTAAAGCAGTTTATGCATTTGAGCCTATGATCCAAAGATGATTTCGTTGAGCTGAGACACTTTTCTTTGGTGCGTAAATTCTGACTATTCTTTTTACTTCTTGAAAACATTGAAATAAATGCAATTAACTTAACATAAAAAATGATGATCAGATGGTGGAACTCCTCCATTCAATCATTCAGTGGTGAAATCAACATTGGAAAGGCAAACTTCCAATGTATTCTCGGCTTAAAAGTCAGAAGTTTATAATTTCCACCTCAAAATCTCCAACCTGAATCTCAGCATATAGAGCTTATTTTCTATTGTTGTTTGTTTTCTCCTTCAAAGGTGGAATCAGTTAGCATAACATCTATTGATGCTTGCTAGGTCTGTGCATGTTCTATGAATTACCTTGTATTATTGATAATCATGTTTATATTGGACATATGCTCACAATATAATTGTTATATGTTCAATGATTTATTTTGCTTATTGTTTGCCTCAAACATACAGTATAATAAAACAATTGATTAAAAAAAATCCCTAACATTAACCCCCCCAATGCAAATATGTCAATTATCCAGTACCACATAAAAAGTCACACAAAACACGCTGTAGCTGCATGTAGCCTACTTGAAATGGTACTCAGTGGACCTGCAGTCTAAGGTACAACGTACAGTTGAAGTCGGAAGTTTACATACACTTAGGTTGGAGTCATTAAAACTCATTTTTCAACCACTCCAAAAAGTTATTGCTAACAAACTATAGTTCTGGAAAGTCGGTTAGGACATCTACTTTGTGCATGACACAAGTAATTTTACCAGCAATTGTTACCAGACAGAATATTTCACTTATAATTCACTGTATCACAATTCCAGTGGGTCAGAAGTTTACATACACTAAGTTGACTGTGCCTTTAAGCAGCTTGGAAAATTCCAGAAAATGATGTCATGGCTTTAGAAGCTTCTGATAGGCTAATTGACATCATTTGAGTCAATTGGAGGTGTACCTGTGGATGTATTTCAAGGCCTACCTTCAAACTCAGTGCCTCTTTGCTTGACATCATGGAAAAATCAAAAGAAATCAGCCAAGACCTCATCAAAAAAAATTGTAGACCTCCACAAGTTTGGTTCATCCTTGGGCGCAATTTCCAAATGCCTGAAGGTACCACGTTCATCTGTACAAACAGTATGCAAGTATAAACACCATGGGACCACGCAGCCGTCATACCGCTCAGGAAGGAGACGCGTTCTGTCTCCTAGAGATTAACGTACTTTGGTGCGAAAAGTGCAAATCAATCCCAGAACAAGAGCAAAGGACATTGTGAAGACGCTGGAGAAAACATGTACAAAATTATCTATATCCACAGTAAAACGAGTGCTTAATCGACATAACCTGAAAGGCCGCTTAGCAAGGAAGAATCCACTGCTCCAAAACTGCCATAAAAAAAGACAGACTATGGTTTGCAACTGCACATGGGGACAAAGATCGTACTTTTTGGATGAAACATCGTACTTTTCTGATGAAACAAAAATAGAACTGTTTGGCAATAATGACCATCGTTATGTTTGAAGGAAAAAGGGGGAGGCTTGCAAGCCGAAGAACACCATCCCAACCGTGAAGCTTGGGGGTGGCAGCATCATGTTGTGGGGGTGCTTTGCTGCAGGAGGGACTGGTGCACTTCACAAAATAGATGGCATCATGAGGGAGGAAAATTACGTGGATATATTGAAGCACCATCTCAAGACATCAGTCGGGAAGTTAAAGCTTGGTCACAAATGGGTCTTCCAATTGAACAATGACCCCAAGCATACTTCCAAAGTTGTGGCAAAATGGCGTAAGGGTAACAATGTCAAGGTATTGGTATTGGCCATCACAAAGCCCTGACCTCAATCCTATAGAACATTTGTGGGCAGAACTGAAAAAGCATGTGCGAGCAAGGAGGCCTACAAACCTGACTCAGTTACACCAGCACTGTCAGGAGGAATGGGCCAAAATTCACCCAACTTATTGTTGGAAGCTTGTGGAAGGCTACTCGAAACAACATTTGACCCAAGTGAAACAATTTAAAGGCAATGCTACCAAATACTAGTTGAGTGTATGTAAACTTCTGACCCACTGGGAATTTGATGAAAGAAATAAAAGCTGAAATAAATAATTCTCTCTGCTATTATTCTGACATTTCACATTCTTAAAATAGAGTGGTGATCCTAACTGACCTAAAACAGGGAATTGTTACTAAGATTAAATGTCAGGAATTGTGAACAACTGAGTTTAAATGTATTTGGCTAAGGTGTGTGTAAACCTCCGACTTCAACTGTAGCTAGTAGGTAAGCTACGGTACTGTATTGCATACAAACACCACTTCCAGCTGCCCCCCGTCGGGAATTCTATATATTTCTTTAGACATCCAAATCCTCCTGCTGCAGTATTATTTTACTCCTGTGTCAAAACGGGTCAAATTAAGATCTGACATCTGTAATTGGCATTTGGACCACAAGGGTTACATTTTCTTTGTCTCTAAAGGCTTTCAGCAAAATGCACAGATCTCAGCAAAGCTCAGCTCCAGGAAGCCAGTCAGAGGAGAGCTAGACTTTAGTAACCATTTTTTTGCATGAACAAACGATTTCATTTTATTTAATGAAAAACATTTAAATTGCAAAATATTTTCGGAGTGTGAAATACAAAGTGTTTGTACAATGTACCATAACCTTCACAGAGTTGATATCGAAGTGGTCCGTATCATCTATCTACCCCTAGTGTACTGTTCACAGGAGTCATGGCAGCTGACCTCTTGATTGGCACAACCCTTTCACGTGTAAAATAAATTTACAATTTAATACTTATAATTAACTTGAAACCTTGGCATAGAAACATTGTTTTGCCTGAACACACAGGACCTTAATTTGACCACTTTCTCACAGAAGGAAAATAATCCAGTAACAGGATATGTGCAGAATATAGTTAATGTACATTTTTGTACGGGTTGATACAATTTTAGGAAAATTAAGTCTAAAATATCAGGGGTAATTACAAACTTTAGAAGCCTTTTAAACCTCATACACTTTACGTTTGCATTTCCTTCTGTGTAGGACATTTCCTGCAACAACAGGGTGATCATATTAAGATCCTAGACCTCTTGTACACAGGCCTGACTAATATTAGGCTTAGGGATGACGGAAACACAATACCCTTATGCCTGCAACTTGACAGATCGCCACTTGTTTTGGTCTTGCTGGAAATTGCAGTCATTAAAGAGCACTCCTTTGGGGTTTCAGTGGTTTGAAAGGGGTAATATTCTCCCACCGTACAGTATTTATGTGGACATTTCTTCAAGGCAAGGTTTAAAAATGATATGTAATATTGTGTATTTGCTCTTGCAGGAGATGGACGAGGCTGTGAAAGCGTTCTCTAAACATGAGGAACACTTATTTTCGGACAGCGTCTTCGTGGTGATGATGTCTCATGGGGAGTTGGGAGCCATCATGGGTGTCCATTACAAGGAAGGGGACCCTAATCTTGACATCTTCCCCATCAACAACATCTTCACACACCTGAACACAGAGAACTGCAAAGCACTGATTAACAAACCCAAAGTCATCCTCATCTAGGCCTGCAGGGGAGGTGAGTCTTATGGCTGCAGCCCGACGACGGTACACTTATGAAAACAGCCAGCTCAAGTGCAGGGCGCGAAATTCAAAATGTATATTTTTTTAAAATATTTAACTTTCACACATTAACATGTCCAATACAGCATATGAAAGGTACACATCTTGTGAATCCAGCCAACATGTCCGATTTGTAAAATGTTTTAAAGGGAAGACACAATATGTAAATCTATTAGCTAACCACGTTAGCAAAAGACACCACTTTTTTTACTCCAACAGTTTTTTAGTCCATCAGTAGCTATCACAAATTCGACCAAATAAAGATATAAATAGCCACTAACCAAGAAACAACTTCATCAGATGACAGTCTGATAACATATTTATTGTATAGCATATGTTTTGTTAGAAAAATGTGCATATTTCAGGTATAAATCATAGTTTACATTGCAGCTACAGTCAGAAATTGCACCGAAAGCAGCCATAAAACTTACAGACACCAACGTCAAATACCTAATTACTCATCATAAAACATTTCAGAAAAATACATAGTGTACAGCAAATGAAAGACAGGCATCTTGTGATTCCAGACAATATTTCCGATTTATTAAGTGTTTTACAGCGAGAAAAAAAAATGTAGCGTTATATTAGCTTAGCACAATAGCCAGAAACACTTGGGCGCCGGCGACTACGACAGATATATGAAATAACATCATAAAATGGGTCTTACTTTTGCTGATCTTTCATCAGAATGTTGGACAAGGTGTCCTTTGTCCAGAACAGTCGTTGTTTGGATTCAGAACGGACACTTTCCCTCTTCATTTAGCAAGCGTGCTAGCCGGGTGGCACGACACTCTCCATGTCAACAAACGGAAGAGAACGGAACACGGCAAAACTCCCGAAAAAATTTCAATAATCTGATGAAACCATATTGAAAAAACATACTTTACGATGATATGGTGACATGTATCAAATAAAATCAAAGCCGGAGATTGTAGTCGCCTATAACGGCAGCTAAACAAAAGGCAATCCGACTGTCCAGCTCGCGCTCTTCAGAGTACCGAAAATGGTGGACACGTCATTCCAAGATGATGTGTTCCATCTCAGACCAAGATAATCAACTAATTTCTTCTCTCACAGCCTCTTGACACCCAGAGGAAGGTGTATGACGTGCATGTATACTAATAAGTCTTGTGCCCATTTATAGGCAGGAAGAAGAACAGAGCATCGATTTCAGACTTTCCACTTCCTGGTCAGGAAATGTGCTGCAGAATGAGTTCTGTTTCACTCAGAGAAATAATTCAAACGGTTTTAGAAACTAGAGAGTGTTTTCTATCCAATAGTAATAATAATATGCATATTGTACGAGCAAGAATTGAGTACGAGGCCGTTTGAAATGGGCACATTTTATCTGGCTACTCAATACTGCCCCTTGCAGCCCAAACAGGTTAAAAATACACATTTCTGAAATGTATGTAAGTAAACCTTTTGTACAGGCATCACCTTCATATTAAAGAGGATTTGCATGTTGTTTCAGGCAAGGATGGGTCTGTTTGGGTCAGTGACACAGTGCCTGGGTCCAGCCTTGACCAGGGGTTAGAGAGTGACTCAATCAGGAGGGAGCACAAAGAGAAGGACTTCATCTCCCTCCTGTCCTGCACACCAGGTCAGTGTGTTATACATTCTCAGGCATTATATTGTTTGTAAATCACTGTGAGTAAACCCCCATTACATTACCTCCGCTTTCAGATACTGTGTCCTACAGAGATCCAAAGATGGGCACCTTTTTTGTCCAACACATCATGAAGACATTCAACACCTATGCATGTGATGATCATATAGAAGAATTGTTCAGGAAGGCAAGTATCTGGAAACAGAACAGATAACATTGTTCTTTCCTTATTCCACTGTATAGAATGATTGATTAGCTTTGATTTACTTTGAGCCACAATAACAGATTTGTTTTTTCTTCCATACAGGTCATGGGACGCTTTGAAGATTTCCCCAGACAGATGCCGACCAAAGACAGAGCCACTCTAACAAAGCACTTCTACCTCTTCCCAGGCCTCTGAGAAGTTGTGATGATTGATTAATTGTACTGTAATCACAATGGAGGAATAAGGGAGGAGCATATTTTCTGTTATTTTGTATGAAAGTGTTTGGTATACACTCCTTTTAAGATCATCACCAGTATGTTTTAAATGTATACCTATGATGAACCTTTTAACATTATTTTATCTACAAATAATTTATAATCTGCAAATTATAATATCCTCCTGTAGAGCTACTGGGTAGCCTATGTAGTCTTGTTCCAGCCCTGCTCTAACACACATGATTCGGCTAATCAACATAAAGATGTGTTAGCGGTGTGTTAGAGCAGAGCTGGAACAAAAATGTATTGGGTACTAGGTTACCCAGTAACTCTCCAGGAGGAAGATTGGCCACTCCTGTTTTAACATTTGGAAGATAAGTAAAATAAGTCTCTTTGACAAAAGCAGTATTTGCCGAAAATAAATATCTCACTGCACTCAAAAACATGTAATACATTTAACAGATGTGATGTGCCTTTGGCTAAAAATGAAAATTAACTTAATTTTGCCTATCCACTATTGTTATCAGGAATCAAGGTAAGACCAAGATGCAGACTGTCGAAGTAGCAATGTTTATTGTGGCAATGGACAGGCAAAGACAGGTCAAGGCAGGCAGAGGTCGAAAATCCATTGTAAGGTAAAGGTACAGGATGGCAGGCGGACTCAGGGTCAGGGACAGGCAGAGTTCAGTGATCCAGAGGTGGAGCAAAGGTACAGGACGGCAGACAGGCTCAGGGTCAGGCAGAGAGGTTAGGCGGGAGGGTACAGGGTCAGGACAGGCAAAGGTCAAAAACCAGGAGGACGAGGAAAGAGGCTGGGAACGATAGGAGCTGACAGGAAAAACGCTGGTTAGCTTGAACGAACAAGACGAACTGGCAACAAACAGACAGAGAACACAGGTATAAATACACAGGGGATAATAGGGAAGATGGGCGACACCTGGAAGGGGGTGGAGACGAACACAAACAGATCAAGGTGAAACAGGTCAGGGCGTGACAATTGTGAGGCAGTGAGCAAGTTTGCATATTTGTATTTGCATTTATTAAGGATCCACATTAGCAGCTACTCTTCCTGGGGTCCAGCAACATTAAGGCAGTTATATACAGTTTAAAATATTACATGACATTACATTTCATAACACTTTACCCAATACATTTAGTGTGTTCCCTCAGGCCACTACTACACAATCACATATTTACAATACAACATCCTTGTGTACGTGTGTGTAGAGTGCATGTCTTATCATGTGAATGTTATTTCGGTAAGGAGAAGTAGAGTTTTTAAAACCACAGATGAGGTCTAAACTAATGACTTATCTCCATCATAAAACGTTTTTTAAATGACTAGCAGGCCTGTTCAAGCGATGTTCTCTACACCTGTGTGCTACTTGGTATAAACTACAGTAGATTGGTATGGTAGGGTTACCAGTGGCCAATTTGGCATAACTGATCGGCACCCAGGCTCTGTAATTTTTTTATTCTTTAAATGTTTTGTTTTTATTTTTATTAGAAATTCAGTTTAGGTTCAGTTAGTTTTCAAACCTGATTTGCTAGTTTTTATTTAGTTTGAGTTGTAGAAAACTATTTATATTTGATTTTTATTTCGTTTCTGTCACGTTCCTGACCTGTTTTCTGTTGTGTGGTATGTGTTTAAGTGGTCAGGGCGTGAGTTTTGGGTGGGTAGTCTATGTTATGTGTTTTCTATGTTGGGTTAATGGGTTGCCTGGTATGGCTCTCAATTAGAGGCAGGTGTTTGGCGTTTCCTCTAATTGAGAGTCATATTAAGGTAGGTTGTTTCACATTGTTTGTTGTGGGTGGTTGTCTTCCGTGTCTGTGTATGTTGCGCCACACGGGACTATTTCGGTATGTTTGTTCGTTCGGTTTTTGTGTAGTCTGTTTTTTCCCTGTTCTTGCGTTCTGCGTGTTACATGTAAGTTCTTAAGTTCAGGTCAGTCTACGTTGTTTTGTTATTTTGTAAATCATTCCAAGTGTTTGTTTTCGTGTTTCGTCGTCTGTCTAATAAATCATTATGTATTCACAACCCGCTGCACGTTGGTCGAATCACTACTCGAGGAGGAACGCCGTTACAGAACCACCCACCAAACCCAGATCAAGCAGCGGGTTAACGGACAGCAACGACAGCGCAAGAAGGAGGAATGGACATGGGAGGATGTTTTGGACGGTAAGGGTTGCTACACATGGGAGGAGATCCTGGCTGGAAAGGATCGCCTCCCATGGGAACAGCTGGAGGCAGCTCGGAGAGCGGAGGAAACCGGAGAGAGGAACCGGCGTTATGAGGGGACGTGTCTAGCACGGAAGCCCGAAAAGCCCGTGAGTACTACCCAAAAATTTCTTGGGGGGGGGGCTAAGAGGTAGTGGGCCGAGGGCAGGTAGGAGACCTGCGCCCACTTCCCAGGCTAACCGTGGAGAGCGGGTGTACGGGCAGACAACGTGTTACGCAGTAGAGCGCACGGTGTCTCCTGTACGTGTTCATAGCCCGGTGCGGGTTATTCCACCTCCCCGCACTGGTAGGGCTAGATTGGGCATTGAGCCAAATGTCATGAAGCCGGCCCTACATATCTGGCCACCAGTACGTCTCCTCGGGCCGGCTTACATGGCACCAGCCTTACGTATGGTGTCCCCGGTTCGCCTACATAGCCCGGTGCGGGTTATTCCACCTCCCCGCACTGGTCGGGCGACGGGGAGCATTCAACCAGGTAAGGTTGGGCAGGCTCAGTGCTCAAGGGAGCCATTACGCCTACACGGTCCGGTATATCCGGCGCCACCTTCCCGCCCCAGCTCAGTACCACCAGTGCCTACACCACGCACCAGGCTTCCAGTGCGTCTCCAGAGCCCTGTTCCTCCTCCACGCACTCTCCCTATGGTGCGTGTCTCCAGCCCAGTGCCTCCAGTTCCGGCACCACGCACTAAGCCACCTGTGCGTCTCCAGAGCCCTGTACGCACTGTTCCTTCTCCCCGCACTCGCCCTGATGTGCGTGCCCTCAGCCCGGTACCTCCAGTTCCGGTACCACGCACCAGGCCTATAGTGCGCATTGAGAGTCCAGTGTGCCCTGTTGTTGTTCCCCGTACTAGCCTTGAGGTGCGTGTCTCCAGTCCGGGTCCACCAGTTCCGGCACCACGCACCAGGCCTACTGTGCGCCTCAGCAGGTCAGAGTCGGCTGTCTGCCCAACGCCGCCTGCACTGCTCGTCTGCCCAGCACCGTCTGAGCCATCCGTCTGCCCAGCGCCGTATGAGCCATCCGTCTGCCCAGCGCCGTATGAGCCATCCGTCTGCCCAGCGCCGTCTGAGCCATCCGTCTGCCCAGCGCCGTCTGAGCCATCCGTCTGCCCAGCGCCTTCTGAGCCATCCGTCTGCCCAGCGCCTTCTGAGCCATCCGTCTGCCCAGCGCCTTCTGAGCCATCCGTCTGCCACGAGCCATTAGAGCCGCCCGTCTGCCACGAGCCATTAGAGCCGCCCGTCTGTCCCGAGCCGCTAGAGCCGTCCGTCAGTCAGGAGCTGCCAGAGCCGCCAGCCAGTCAGGAGCTGCCAGAGCCGCCAGCCAGTCAGGAGCTGCCAGAGCCGCCAGCCAGTCAGGAGCTGCCAGAGCCGCCAGCCAGTCAGGAGCTGCCAGAGCCGCCAGCCAGTCAGGAGCTGCCAGAGCCGCCAGCCAGTCAGGAGCTGCCAGAGCCGCCAGCCAGTCAGGAGCTGCCAGAGCCGCCAGCCAGTCAGGAGCGGCCAGAGCCGCCAGCCAGTCAGGAGCTGCCAGAGCCGCCAGCCAGTCAGGAGCTGCCAGAGCCGCCAGCCAGTCAGGAGCTGCCAGAGCCGCCAGCCAGTCAGGAGCTGCCAGAGCCGCCAGCCAGTCAGGAGCTGCCAGAGCCGCCAGCCAGTCAGGAGCTGCCAGAACCGCCAGCCAGTCATGAGCTGCCCTCCAGTCATGAGCTGCCCTCCAGTCATGAGCTGCCCACCAGTCATGAGCTGCCCTACAGTCATGAGCTGCCCTCCAGTCATGAGCTGCCCTCCAGTCATGAGCTGCCTTCCAGTCATGAGCTGCCCACCAGTCATGAGCTGCCCACCAGTCATGAGCTGCCCACCAGTCATGAGCTGCCCACCAGTCATGAGCTGCCCACCAGTCATGAGCTGCCCACCAGTCATGAGCTGCCCTACAGTCATGAGCTGCCCTACAGTCATGAGCTGCCCTACAGTCATGAGCTGCCCTACAGTCATGAGCTGCCCTACAGTCATGAGCTGCCCTACAGTCATGAGCTGCCCTACAGTCCGGAGCTGCCACCCAGTCCGGAGCTGCCACCCAGTCCGGAGCTGCCACTCAGTCCGGAGCTGCCACTCAGTCCGGAGCTGCCACTAGTCCTGGGTTGTCCCTCTGTCCTGAGCTACCTCTTTGTCCTTAGCTACCTCTCTGTCCTGAGTTGTCTCCTCTATTGTGGAGGGGCCTTAGTGAGGGTTCCTGGACCATGGTCGGGGGCGAGGGTCGCCACTCAAAGGACGCTAAGGAGGGGGACAAAGACAGTGGTGGAGTGGTGTCCTCGCCCACCGCCGGAGCCGCCACCGCGGACAGATGCCCACCCAGACCCTCCCCTTGAGTTTTAGGGGTGCGCCCGGAGTTCGCACCTTGAGGGGGGGTTCTGTCACGTTCCTGACCTGTTTTCTGTTGTGTGGTATGTGTTTAAGTGGTCAGGGCGTGAGTTTTGGGTGGGTAGTCTATGTTATGTGTTTTCTATGTTGGGTTAATGGGTTGCCTGGTATGGCTCTCAATTAGAGGCAGGTGTTTGGCGTTTCCTCTAATTGAGAGTCATATTAAGGTAGGTTGTTTCACATTGTTTGTTGTGGGTGGTTGTCTTCCGTGTCTGTATGTTGCGCCACACGGGACTGTTTCGGTATGTTTGTTCGTTCGGTTTTTGTGTAGTCTGTTTTTTCCCTGTTCTTGCGTTCTGCGTGTTACATGTAAGTTCTTAAGTTCAGGTCAGTCTACGTTGTTTTGTTATTTTGTAAATCATTCCAAGTGTTTGTTTTCGTGTTTCGTCGTCTGTCTAATAAATCATTATGTATTCACAACCCGCTGCACGTTGGTCGAATCACTACTCCTCCTCTTCGTATGAAGAGGAGGAACGCCGTTACAGTTTCAGTTTTAGTGTTAGAGACAGAAAGCATGCGTAGGATGCTAGAAGCCGTTTGTGTTGTATCGTTTTTTGTGTTTTATTTTTTTATCTCGCTTCTTGCGACTGGGGGGCAGTGATACATAAAGTGATGGGTCAGGTCGCAGGTTAGGTCAGGGTTTCCCAAGGGGTGCACGTTTTGGTTTTTGCCCTAGCACTACACAGCTGATTCAAATAATCAACTCATCATCAAAGCTTTGCCCTAACACTAGTGTAGTGTTATGGCAAAAACTAAACATGCACCCCTCAGGGTCCCGAGGACCAAGTTTGGGAAGCACGGGGTTAGGATAAAATTATAAAGTCAATCTCAATGTGCTTTGGATTTTAAAGGAATAGTGCCTACCCTGAGCCTGCCTGCCATCCTGTACCTTTGCCCCACCTATCTGGATTACTGACCCCTGCCTGCCCTTGACCTGTCTTTTGCCTGCCCCTGTTGGATTAATATACTGTTGTTAATTCAACATTGTCTGCATCTGGGTCTTACCTTGAAACGTGATAACATGTAAGAAGAATAAAGTTTCAAAAAACATATCCCACTGGGCAAGAACTGGTTGAATCAACATTGTTTCCAAGTCATTCAAAAAAATCTGTGATTATGTGGAAAGCTGATTAGATTTACAAAAGCGGGGACCGAAAGACTGAAAAACAGCTTGTATCTCACGGCCATCAGACTGTTAAATAGCCATCACTAGCACAGAGAGGCTGCTGCCTACACACAGACTTGAAATCATTGGCCACTTTAATAATGTCACTTTAATAATGTTTACATATCTTGCATTACTCATCTCATATATATATTTTTGTTCCAAGGTGGCATAGCAGTCAGACGTCCTTTGTCCTCGTCTTGTCGTGTCCCGTGTATATACACTGCTCAAAAAAATGAAGGGAACACTTAAACAACACAATGTAACTCCAAGTCAATCACACTTCTGTGAAATCAAACTGTCCACTTAGGAAGCAACACTGATTGAAAATACATTTCACATGCTGTTGTGCAAATGGAATAGACAAAAGGTGGAAATTATAGGCAATTAGCAAGACACCCCCAATAAAGGAGTGATTCTGCAGGTGGTGACCACAGACCACTTCTCAGTTCCTATGCTTCCTGGCTGATGTTTTGGTCACTTTTGAATGCTGGCGGTGCTCTTACTCTAGTGGTAGCATGAGACGGAGTCTACAACCCACACAAGTGGCTCAGGTAGTGCAGCTCTTCCAGGATGGCACATCAATGCGAGCTGTGGCAAGAAGGTTTTCTGTGTCTGTCAGCGTAGTGTCTAGAGCATGGAGGCGCTACCAGGAGACATGCCAGTACATCAGGAGACGTGGAGGAGGCCGTAGGAGGGCAACAACCCAGCAGCAGGACCGCTACCTCCGCCTTTGTGCAAGGAGGAGCACTGCCAGAGCCCTGCAAAATGACCTCCAGTAGGCCACAAATGTGCATGTGTCAGCATATGGTCTCACAAGGCGTCTGAGGATCTCATCTCGGTACCTAATGGCAGTCAGGCTACCTCTGGCGAGCCCACGGAGGGCTGTGCGGCCCCACAAAGAAATGCCACCCCACACCATGACTGACCCACCGCCAAACCGGTCATGCTGGAGGATGTTGCAAGCAGCAGAACGTTCTCCACGGCGTCTCCAGACTCTGTCACGTCTGTCACATGTGCTCATGTGCTCAGTGTGAACCTGCTTTCATCTGTGAAGAGCACAGGGCGCCAGTGGCGAATTTGCCAATCTTGGTGTTCTCTGGCAAATGCCAAACGTCCTGCACGGTGTTGGGCTGTAAGCACAACCCCCACCTGTGGACGTCGGGCCCTCATACCACCCTCATGGAGTCTGTTTCTGACCGTTTGAGCAGACACATGCACATCACTCCTTTACTGGGGGTGTCTTGCTAATTGCCTACAATTTCCACCTTTTGTCTATTCCATTTGCACAACAGCATGTGAAATTTATTGTCAATCAGTGTTGCTTCCAAAGTGGACAGTTTGATTTCACAGAAGTGTGATTGACTTGGAGTTACATTGTGTTGTTTAAGTGTTCCCTTTATTTTTTTGAGCAGTGTATATATATAGTGTGTGTATATATATATATATATATATATATATATATATGGGTAATGTAAGTTACATACAAGCTTGGTGATTGTGTGACATTTTGAGAGAGAAATCTAGGGACATACTATACCATGAAAGAAAACAATACATGCACATAGTTGGTTGAGGGCCAACTGTTCAATGTAACATAATAACTCTGTGCCAGCTATCTGACAGATGGCCTCTAGCTTTGGTTTTCCTCTGAAAACCTGATATCTAATTTGGACAATTTATTCTGTCCTAAAAATGTCCAGGTAATTCCTTGAAAATAACAAATAGACTGTATATATTTCATTTGTATTGAGAAATAAGAGGACCAGATACCTTTCAAGATATAAGGAATCTTGTACTTCCAGGGTCACTATGAGATATGTTTGACCCACAGTAAGGGTAATGATGATATATTGTATGTATAAGATATATTGATCATGTACTCCATCCACCCTGTAAAGAGCTGTAAAAACTTTTGGAGTTCTGTCAATGGAAATTATGTGCGCAACACCAGTAATTTGTTTCACTCCATCCATACTTTGCCATGGGGACAGCAGAAGCCAATATCAAGAGCATAATAAACATGTTTATCGAGTCATTAGGTACCAGGTCATTAGTCCACTCTATCACCTCGTTCCCTATGAACCAATTAATGCAGCTATTAACCTGTAGAGACCCGAGGGGCTCATGGAGAAGCACTGCTGATCTTGGCTGCATCCCAAATGGCTGCATACCCTATTCCCTTTATATATTCCCTATTTCCTATAATTGTCCAGAGCCCTCTGGTCAAAAGACATGCACTATAAAGGAAATAGGGTGCAATTTGGGAGTCACACCTTCTGTCGTCCCCTCTGGGTGGACAAGCCCTGAAAGTGTACTATAGATCTAAGAAAGCCTAGAGTGACAATAAGGGTCCTCACTTTTACCTGAGCAGGAAAAGCTCCGGGCCTAGGTTTTAGACTATTGGTTGAACTCAGGGTCCTGAGTTATTCTGTTTTCCCTAGTTAGATCATCTGTGACCGACTGGCTCAATTCTGTCATATGTAGTAAAATTTGAAATGTTTTTTTTTTTTACATTGGATAAAAGTAGAGACTCAGTGCTAGAAAATTGTATGTTATACACTACAGTTGAGGAACAATGGGAAAGTAATTCCTTAATCTCACTTTTGAGAAAATAGCCCTTGAATGTTTTGGTAAACCTACTGGAGAGCTCTTCTTTGTCTACACCCATTCAGCATCATTCACACCCTCTTAAGCCTTAGCTCCAATAATCTCTTTAAGGATTCACATGTGAGGCCATGTACCAAACAACCAAAGATTTTAAAACTAAAGGCTGGTTTATACTATGTCTATTGACAGTTTTCGCAGTGACATCATGAACATTCTATTGCCGTCCGACATCAAACTTGTCATTGTCGTTATGAACAAGTATAAACACAAAAACAACAGGCTGCATGACATCAGCAGCCTGGTGGTCCAGAATAGCACAGCTAGTGTATTTTAACACCAATAAACCCAGCCGTTTAAAAACGAATTTAGTATATGTCAATATAGCAAACCAGGCAACTAAAAGCTCATTTCTAAACAAGGTTTTGGTTAGTTTCTATTGTATTAGCTAACTAGCTAATGTTACATTAGCTGGCTAGACAGTTCAAATAATGACCATATCATATAGCTGACTACGTCTTCACTTTATTTAATTTGTCTTCATTATTACAGAAACATGAACTCACAACAAGAACATTATTTACAAGTTAATGGCGAGCCAATTACAGAAAACGGCTTACGCTTGTGAGTGTGACTAAATAAAAGCAGGGCATTCTACCAGATCATTTTTTAACTTGGACACTGTCTCGTTGGCTTAACGTTATATCCTAATTTGACTTTGGTGCAGGTCATGTTCTTCACATTACCATCTCTGGTAAACACATAGTACGTCAAATAAAACTCAAGTTTATTTGTCACATGCACAGGATACAGAAGGTGTAGTGAAAAGGTTACTTGCATAGTGGAGTATTTTGTTTAGACATGTAGCTAGCTAGCTAAACAATGAACCATAATCCCAACACATAACATTACTACCCTGCATGAATCTGCAGGTAGCTAACCAACCAGGTTCAATGTTAGCTAGCTAGCTAACATTAGGCTATAACTAGCAATGCAAATGGCTCTGAAATATGAATAATATTACTACACAGATCATACACGCAACGTTAGCTATTGAGCCAGCCAGCTAACGTTAGCTAGCTAGCTAACAGTACGCTTTAATTTAAAATTAAAACAACTTTCTGACAAAATTTCAAATGTATAATATCTGAAAATGTAGCTAGCTAGACTATCTTACCAGTATACATAGATGGACACTTCTTCCTCTCTGTCACGGATGCCATGGTTGCCCTTAGTTTGAAGATGTAATCCGGAGACAGTTGTTTTATACAACAGCCTTCTGTGTGTTCTCTTTTCGAATTTCAACTTCCTCTGCATATTTGCCAGAATTTTCTCCATCTCCTTAGCTATCATACTCTAATTCCACCGGGCATTCTACTGATTTCACAACTCGGTCCTCCAGAAACTGGAGAGTAACACTTTTGCAGTTTTATTACGTGATATCTTTCAAAAAAGCCACGTTAAAAAGGATTATCTACACATACTGACCAGCTCATGTTATAGATGGAAGCGTGCTACTTGGCAGACCAATCCGAACTCATCTCTCGGCATCTCAGCCAATCATGCTTAGCGGGAAGGTTTCTGGCTTTTTCCGCAGCTAAACCAACTAGGCTTGTAATTTAAGACATATGATAGTGTTGGTTGCATGTCCAGTGCTTATATTTAGCCTAAAAATGAAGTGTTTTATACCATTTTATTTGCAGGACAACCAAGGCTACAAGTACAACACAAAGAATTAGACATAAACAGTTGCACTCATGAGTTTTATGGAAACATTTCAATAAAAAAAGCAGGTCCGCCAAATCAAAATCAAAGCAAATCAACCTGATCAAAATGACTTATGGATGATGTAAGTACATAAATTGTTTGCTCAGTGGGAAATATACAACTAGTCTATGTGAGCTTCTTACAGTATTAAAGATACTATATCCTGGGATTTCCTATGATTTTCAATGTAGACGAACCCCTCACCTTCTAACAACGTTTGTGTCGCTTGTGAGCATCAGAGCAAAACATGATACATGTGCGTCTCAGCTTTTCATAGATATCTTTTTATAATTTGTAGCTCAAACCATTCGGACTCTACACACACTTCTGTAAAAAGACCCGGCCCCCGACCACTTCGTGACCCACCCTTAACTCACAAACACTGCTCTAGCTCAGTCCCCGTTAATCAGACAGACTAATGGTATATAAGGATGCAGAATATATATATACAAATCCTAGGCCAGTGGTTCCCAAACTTTTTATAGTATAGTCCCGTACCCCTCCAAACATTCAACCTCCAGCTGCACACGCCTTCTAGCACCAGGGTCAGCGCACTCTCAAATGTTTTTTTTTGACATCATTGTAAGACTGCCACACATACACTATACGATACATTTATTAAACATAAGAATGAGTGTGAGTTTGTCACAACCCGGCTCGTGGGAAGTGATAAAGAGCTCATATAGGACCAGGGCACAAATAATAATATAATAATAATCTTGCTCTTTATTTAGCCATCTTACATATAAAACCTTATTTGTTCGTCGAAAATGGTGACATAAAACCTTATTTGTTCGTCGAAAATGGTGACTAACTCACCACAGGTTAATGAGAAGGGTGTGCTTGAAAGGATGCACATAACTCTGCAATGTTGGGTTGTATTGGAGAGTCTCAGTCTTAAATCATTTCCAAGCACAGTCTGTGCCTGTATTTAGTTTTCATGCTAGTGAGGGCCCGAGAATCCACTCTCACATAGGTACGTGGTTGCAAAGGGCATCAGTGTCTTAACAGTGCGATTTGCCAAGGCAAGAAACTCTGAGCGCAGCCCCATCCAGAAATCTGGCAGTGGCTCATGATTAAATGTACATTTTCACAGAAACGCTTGTTGCAATTTCGATGAGGCTCTCTTGTTCAGATATTGGTAAGAGGACCGGAGGCAGGGCATGAAAGGGATAATGAATCCAGTTGTTTGTGTCGTCCGTTTCAGGAAAGTAGCTGCGTAATTACGCACCCAGCTCCCTCAGGGGCTTCGCTAAATCACATTTGACATTGTCCGTAAGCTTGAGTCATCATGCAAGCGGTCAGACAAGCGAAAATGATGGTCAGTAAAAAAAACATTCATCTCGTCTCTCAATTCAAAAAAACGTATCAATACTTTGCCCCTTGATAACCAGCACACTTCTGTAGGTTATAAAAGCGTTACATGGTCGCTGCCCATATCATTGCATAATTCAGAAAATACACGAGAGTTCAGGGGCCTTGTTTTAACAAAGTTAACCATTTTCACTGTAGTGTGCAAGACGTCTTTCAAGCTGTCAGGCATTCCCTTGGCAGCAAGAGCCTCTCAGTGGATGCTGCAGTGTACCCAAGGGGGGGTCGGGAGCAACTGCTTGCACACGCGTTACCACTTCACTACGTCTCCCTGTCATGGCTTTTGCGCCATCAGTACAGATACCAACACATCTTGACCACCAAAGTCCATTTGATGTCACCTAGCTGTCCAGTACTTTAAAAGCATCCTCTCATGTTGTCCTGGTTTCCATTGGTTTGCAGAAGAGGATGTCTTCCTTAATTGATCCCCCATAAACGTAACGGACATATACCAGGAGCTGTGCCAGGCCCGCCACGTCTGTTGACTCATCCAGCTGTAAAGCATAGAATTCACTGGCTTGTATGCGAAGCAGTAATTGTCTCAAAACATCTCCTGCCATGTCACTGATGCGTTGTTAAACAGTGTTGTTTGATGAAGCATTGTCTGTATAGGCCTTTCCCCCCAACATTGTCCCAGCCATATCCGCGGCAGCAGGAAGAATTAAGATCTCCACGATAGTATGGGGCTTGCCTGTCCTAGCCACTCGGTAGCTCACCATAAGATTCTTCTAACCCCTTCTTATTAATTGTATCTGTTGCTTTAATACATGTCTTACTACTCGAAAGTTGTCTTTATTCTCGCTCAAAAAACTGTGGCTTATTTTTCTAATTGTCATGTTTCGTTTCTAAATGTCTGTGCAAGAGTGAAGGTTTCCCGCGAGAGAGTAGCGGTTAATTATTTGACTAGCCTACCTGTATGACATTGTGTTGCTATTTAGCTGAACACTAGATAGTTTAATTTTATTTTTGGCAGTGAAACGAGGCTACTCAGGTGACAAAAAAAGCTCACCCAAATGTATAGCCCCATTGGAAAATATAAATGTACTGTTTGAAAATGTGGGGAATACCTTGCTCTATGCCGATCCTTCAGTTGTTTAATTGTTTCAACTGCAGATTTTAGCATTAATGTGTATTCTTCTGATGTGCTGTACCAGCCAACCAAACTACGTTCGTTATTTAAGAATGTCAGTTTGACCATGTTTGACCAAACCTGGGCACGAACCAGGTACCCTCTGAACACATCGGCGACCGTCACTAACGCACACTGCTAACTAGCTAGTGTGAGGATCTGTGTTTATTGCGCTATAACCCAATACTATATCACATGTGATTGAATATGAGCAACTGTTGGCCTGGGTGCCTGTGTGTGTGCTGGAAGTAACATTTTGCCCCAGATAGTGTGCTGAGAAGCTGTGGTTAACCTTGAGCGGGAACAGTATGCTTTCTATGCAGGTGCAAATAGCTCAACAGTGTTACAGAACTGTCTGACCTCAGTTTCTAGAGTGTGGGAGCGTAATCTACACAACAACAGCGCCGGACATCTGGAGCGCTGTGGGGCTGGGACCAGCCTGGGCGCCACCGATAGGCTAGTGAGTCTAAACCACGCTAAGCCTCTACTGTGATAGGCCAACGGACGAGTTGGAACTATCTCTGTCACAGTATAACAAATGTTGATTGTATCATTTTGAGTCAGTTCTCTGTTCTACCCTGCGAGGTGTTACAGTGAACCCGTATATACGAAAATTGCATTTACCATTTATCGCTTGTGTTAAATAAAAATACTTAAAGTATATTCGGTGACTCTGAATCACATTTTATCCTGATACCAGATTTGATTGACGCAACCCTTTACACTAGCCATGTCACATTGCCTAGACATGCCCTGTTTAATCTACTATTCTCTATGAATGACTATTTCTATAGAATTTAAAGGAAAGATTCACCCATTTTTAGTGTTATATTGTTTTTGTGCATCTCTGATTTTTTTCTCCGTCGATTCCCTGGGTCATTTCATGTTTTCATGTGTATCTGAGGTATTAGCGTTCAAGCAGGCAGAAATTCTGGCCGGTATGACGTAGCATATTTATAAAGCTGTTATCACTACACTGGTAGTTAATAGGAATACGACTTTTAGATTGCGAAAACGTCTATCGTACAAGTCAGATTTGAATACTGGCCGATGTCATAACGCGGGAGGTTGTCTTCTCTCGAATGAGCCATTGGTCATATTTTTGCAACATTCCAGTCCAGCTTATAAATTACATTCAGCTTATAAAGGCTTCATAAAGCCTTCACAAGCACTACATAAATGTGTTAGTATCTTTAACCTCTCTGGGATATGGGACGCTAGCGCACCTCGCCAACAGCCAGTGAAATTGCAGGGCGACAAATTCAAACAGAAATTTCATAATTAAAATTCCGCAAAAATACAAATGTTATACACCAGTTTAAAGATAATATTCTTGTTAATCCAGCCACAGTGTCTGATTTCAAAAAGGATTTACTGCGAAAGCACACTGTGATTATGTTAGGTCAGCGCCTAGTCACAGAAAACCATACAGCCAGCTAGTGACGATGACAAATACTTCACTCAGTAAGGTAACTCCTATATAATTCTATGGTCACTCCCACTAAGGCCAACTTTGAATGGTAGCTATCCCAGGCTTATATGTGCTGTGTGGGCAATAGCCTGGAGACGACGTTACACCAAGAAACACTTACCTTGATGAAAGCCCCCACCCTAAAGAAACACTTACCTTGATGAAAGCCCCCACCCTAAAGAAACACTTACCTTGATGAAAGCCCCCAACCTAACAAAATTGAAAGTGGCTGGTGCTGTGGTCTCAGGTTGGACAACTCCAAATCATCTTGGCTCTGATACACACACAAGCTATGCAGGTCCATCAACCCATTTAAATACCTCTCACACCGTACAGTAACCTATGGATCATGAGATAACCTTCATAAATCAGTAGAATGTTAATAACCTCTTTATTGACACTTTATGTAGTGTCCTGTAATACTTAGTTTGAAGTGTGACCCCGTCAGTCATTCATAACACATCCATAAAGACTGTATACCGCATGGCGCTGCACTTACTTTAAAGTCAGGCCCCTTCAGTCATTTATAGCACGTACATAAATGCCTTGTATCATATGACTTACTATAAAGTCAGACACCTTTGGTAATTCATAACACATAAAAAAGCCTTAATGATGTAAACACAAATGTATTAACACTTTTAGGAAATTATCCCCAACTACTAAAACAACATTTTTTACATTTTTAAATGTAACCTCTATTTAACTAGGCAAATCAGTTAAGAACAAATTCTTATTTACAAACCCGGATGACGCTGGGCCAATTGTGCCCCGCCCTATGAGACTCCCAATCACAGCTGGTTGTGATACAGCCTGGTGTAGTGTGTAGTGACGCCTCTAGCACTGAGATGCAGTGCCTTAGACCGCTGCGCCACTCGGGAGCCCTAAATAAGGTACTTCTCGCATGTGTCAGAGTTCTCTGTTTCTGTTTAAAACATACATTTCCTTTTATTTGTATATTTAAAAAAGTCCAGCAACGAATTAAACATGACACAGGACTAGGCTGGACACATGACATTTTTAACATAGTTTTTTTTTCCGGATTAAAACTAGTTCATTGCATTTGCTGTGGTGCTCAGTTTCATAATATGAACATATTTCCCAGCTGTTTGTTGTCGTTTTGAAGTAATCATGAAAAAACAGGCCTTATTTTAGGGCATATTTCACCCTGCCAGCTCCTATTTGTTCTATTGAGCACTGTGGCATCAACTCGCCTTCCGAACGTTCTATTCCTAGCTTCCCAGCTTGTTCAACGTCACAATGCCTGCTTCACTATTGTTGGCAATGAGACCTGCTCACGTTGTTTATAGTTCAAATGTAAACAACATAAAATAAAAATGTATCTTGGAACTCTGAGGTCGTCCCATTGTTTCCTAAAGGAGAAATATAGGCATGTCTGTCTATTTCGCCAAATATCTCGCAATGTGTATATTTCAATTTATTCAAGTCGGACGCCATTTTAAAATCGGGATAATCTCCTCTTTCTAATTATCTAAGTCTGGGCCGCAAGCTTCATTGTCATCAAGCGCTAGCCGGAAAATACTTTTTGCACTTGGAACGCTGAGCTCCACCCATGCCTCTCCATAGGAAAAGTCTAGGCAGCGAGCTCATTTGTCATCGATCGCTAGACCAAAAATAGTCAGAAGTTTAAATTTTTTCCGTACTTCCTCATTATGCAGCCATAAGCACAGTTGACACAATCGAGGTGCGGATGTTTACGTTCTACACAAGTTGTTTTTTCCCAGTTTCGTCCAACGAACAGATTGTAGTGGTAAAATAAAAAGGGATTTTTTTTGTGCCATTTAGGCGAAATGGAATTCTAAGCATCACTCCGGTCAAAACAGGCTCTGAGAACGTTCGATTCCATTCATTTGCCAAGTACTCGCGCTAGTGTTCCAGCTTAGCCAACATTCTTAAGACGTTTGCTAAACCATAAACTCTAAATGGGGAGATGAAAGAGGAATATAATAATACAAATCTAAGGGAGTTTATTTAGCTACTTTAGCTAGCTAGCAAAATTTCGGCTAGCTAGCAATTGCTGTAAAGTCACCAGAATTATTTGAAATAATGACTGAGGTGGCTGCAGTATGTAATATATCTCAACACTTTAATACAAACTAATGTAAACTACAATAAATAAAGGTTCACTTGTTTTTTGCTGTCAGGTTGGCACCACAATTGGGTATTTGATTTGCGAACTCATCACATGATCAGAGTCTCATCAGCAACACTAAAAAGTACTTCCGGGTAACGTAATTTCCGAAATGTTCTAAATAAAAGTCCACCACGTAATAGTATAAACGTGTCAACAACCTGTATTAATTAATGATATGAAAAATAATTGTCTAAAAATTAACAATGATTCATATTTGTTCATATTAAAGTGACATTTGCATTAAATGTGGGTTTTAAAACATGTTCAAAGGTCATATAAATATCCCCACTGTACAGTATATGGAATACATATTGGCTTATAGAGCAAAAACTGTTCTGGGTGCCGGAGTAAAAGTATTGTCGGGTGTACTGAAAAGGGTCTGTAGAATGTATATCTGGCTTCATTTCATGGAGTTCTGAATAATACGAAGTGTTGGCCTTTTACTCTCCCCATTCAATCGGTGGCCACAATGCGAATTACTCTATACGGAATACATAATCATCTTATGTGCGATTACTGCACTACAGAAAACCTTCTAACCAAACAATAGTGGGCAACTACAAAGTGCAAATATACAAAAAAATCAAAGTTTCATCATCACATGATGTGGCTTAAGCATTGTTGTGAACACAGAAAATCAAATGTTGCTGTTTTTCTATTTAAAAAGTTTGGAAGAAACTGGGGGAAACCGGAAAAACATGGGGGAAATCCGAAACCTGGAAAAACTAAACTGAGAAAATGGAATTTGGGGGGAAAAAACCGAAGTAGACAAGAAATTAAAACGTTTTTTTTTCTGTGCGTGACTGCACTTTAGAGTTTTATCCTGCAGCACAGCATTTTGTGGAAAGTTGAGGTCAGGTCCAATATTGACTATGCACCCAAGAGGGAAAGAAGTTGGGCCATCCTAGAAATGTTTTAGAGAAATTTAATATCAAATTTAGCAGACGCTTTTATCCAAAGTGACTTAGTAATGTGTGAAGAGATTTTTATGTATGGGTGGCACCGGGAGTCAATCCCACTATCCTGGCGTTACAATACTTTACCAAGATGCATGCCAAGTTTATAAATGCTTTGTGAAGCTTCAATTTAAAATGATTTATACGGCCTTTATTAAGCGTTGCTTATGCTACACTTTATAAAGCACAAGTTTGTCATATTTGACATGGGTGATTATGTCACACAGTTATGCCAAATTTATGAACCCTTTATAAAGCATAACATACGGTTATAGATTATTTGTAACACATTAATGTAGTGTTTATGAAGGCTTTATGAAGCCTTTATAAGCTGCATGTCATTTAAAGCGGGACAGATATTCCTACCTCAAGAAATGTGTAATTTTACAGACAGTCCAGCACATTTCTTCTATGTTTCTGCCTCTTCAGTCCAGGGTCCACTGCATGGTGTCGTTGCGAATGTCAGACTCCACTCGGTGAGGCACATCGATCTGCAGGTTGAACATGATTCGTTTTGTAGACTCCTGAAATAAGTGCAGTTGGATAAGGCAATTTTACAGCTAACTAGCTACGTCACATACTGATATTGTCTTTGGTATTATTGTGCGTAGCTATGTTTGCTAGCTAGCCAGCCAGCCCATAGAGAGAGCATTGCAATGTGGATTTTGTAGTCAACTTGAGATGCAACAGATTTCCACAGCAATTTTCATATGTTGCTACCATCCCTATTAAAAAGCCAAAATGAAACATTCGTTCACAAATTTTTTGTTCTCACATATTAGTGTTATTTACATTATAAGAATGAGCATTTTGGGTGGATTTTTCATTTAAAAAAGGCCTTAGAACACCCTGGAGGGCATGTGATGCAAAATGGTATCTGTTTTTCCTCTATATGGTTTCCTTGACTCTGAAAATATCTAATTATCCCCAGGTATCCCCAGGTATTGGTAATCCTTTGCATATCACACCATGGCAGGCTTTTTAATTTTTTTTTATATCTCACAAGTATAAGAATCAAGTGAGGAGCTGAGTTTAAGCAGGTCATCATGGATTAGAAATGAGCAGGCTTCATTTTGGATTTAGAATACAGATATAATTTTGCATTTGAATGTAATAAGTTACATGAGTGCAGGATACAAAGAATAATATTGTTTGAATTATGTTTTCAGGAGAATGAAAGCTGTCTATATTGGTGAGTATACTGTAGATGTGGGGAAATCTATTACTGAATCAACAAGTCAAGGAATTATCCATTTAAGTTGTCTGTTCTCTGTGATTTCAGAAATGTAACATATATATATATATATATATATATATATATATATATATATATATATATGTAAGCTATAGTAGGAGGATTTGCTCCTCTTCTTCAAACATTGACAGCACATCTTTAACAACTCCCCGGACCATGGAAAACTCTACTCACTTTAAGGTCTTTAGGCTTGCTGCATACGGTGATATCGGACAATTGAAGTACTTCTACTTTGCTGTAGTAACTGTATTATATTTTGTCATCATTCTTGCCAATGCTTTACTTATTGGAGTTATCTGCATTGAAAGAAGCCTTCATGAACCCATGTATATGTTTCTATGTGCTTTGTTTGTTAATCAGTTGTATGGGAGCACTGGTTTGTTTCCTGCTTTCATGTTTTACTTACTCTCTGACACACATGATATTTCCCTTCTTTATTGTTACCTTCAGATTTATGTGTTGTACACATGCGCTCTAACAGAATTTAGTAATTTAGCAGTTATGTCCTATGACAGGTACATTTCTATTTGTTATCCCCTACGATATAACAATATTATGACACCTAAAATAATTTGTGGCTTAATTCTGCTGTCCTGCTTGTCTTCTTTTTTCCTCATCGCCATCAATATCTCCCTGAGTTTGCGACTGCAATTTTGTGGTAACGTTCTAGACAGACTGTATTGTGACAACTACTCAGTAGTCAAGCTTGCCTGTTCAAATACTACGCTGAATAACATATGGGGTCTTGTTGTCACTGTGCTTTATATTTCCTGTACTATATTTCCTACCATATACTCATATGTCAGAATTCTACAAATATGTTTAAAGTCTTCAAAAGAGACAAAACAGAAAGCATTTAACACCTGTACACCACATATAGCCTCTATGCTGAACTTCTTCTTTGGCTGGTTATTTGTGATTCTACAAGGCAGATATGAAACTGCAGATCTTCCACCTATACTTCGCACAATTTTATTTGTTTATTTTCTGATATGTCCACCACTTTTCAATCCTTTAATGTATGGCGTTAGGATGGTTAAAATCAGGCATGCTTGTAAAAAGGTACTAGGCCTTAACCCTGAAACATAACCTGATAGTTCCTTTGTGTATTTTAGAATTATGTGTTTTCTTACTTATAGTTGCTATAATTGACTGTAAATATTGCATCAAGTTTATCATGTATTGTAACTGAGAATGTTTTGTGTCATTATCTAGTTAACTGCATAACTACAGAGCATCAAGGGGAGCTGCCCTCCCTACCTTCAGACTATGCTCAAACAGATGCTGAGTGGGATCGTTGGGAAGATCCTACACCCCAACCCATTCTGCCAGATCTGGACTCTTGGCCCACCTAACTTCAGGACAGCTGTGTACCTGCCCATCTTCCTAAAACGTTTGTCTTCTTGATTTAATTTTTTTGTTGTTGCAGTTTTCAAGTTAATTTCCTGCAGTTCTACACATTTTGCCATGAGGCAGAAATAAAGGGAATCTCTCACGAAGGTTGTATATTGTAGTTTTTTCTGCAATGTATATGTAATGAGTGC
The DNA here is from genome assembly GCF_016432855.1 of Salvelinus namaycush. Classification (NCBI taxonomy): domain Eukaryota; kingdom Metazoa; phylum Chordata; class Actinopteri; order Salmoniformes; family Salmonidae; genus Salvelinus; species Salvelinus namaycush. Next base: position 16,307,170 of record NC_052340.1, on the reverse strand, counting down.
TTACTTATTCTGGCAGTGATGGCTTATGACAGGTATGTCTCCATTTGTAAGCCAGTTGTATTTTATTCCCATAACCATTTTCTCTCACTTAGCAATTGTTAAAGTCTCCTGTGTTGAAAGTGCACCGAGGAACTTTCATGATATATGTATCATAGCAAGTCTAGTGGTTTCACCTTTTGTGTTAGTTGTGCTCTCATATGTCAAAATATTACTTGTTTGCTTGAAAGCCTCAAAGGAGTCACGAAAGTAGGCTTTTAATTTGTGTGCTCCCCACTTGATCATATTCATCAACTTCTCTACAACCCTCCTTTCTGTTGTTTACAGTAACCAGAAATATCTGTACAGTTTATTCTGTTCCATAGCCATGGGGGAAAAAATACTATGCCCGCACTACAGAAGGCTATATTGGTCCGCTAATGCAGGACTAGTAAAGGCCCAGTGTGCTATTTTTGTGAGAAAAGAAGTTCTCCAAAAATATTAATATTTGTTATTAATTCAGATTTTTCAGGGGGTGCTGCATCACCCTCAGCACCCCTACTTCCTGTGGCTATGTTCTATTCCCACCACTGTTGCACCCTATCATATAGGGATTAGGACCAAGGAGATCAGAAATCTGAGCCTGAACTAGTACCAATTATGACTTTAGATGGTACAGCAGCAGGGCCAGGGTTAATGGTTTGAATCCCAGGACTGAATATATGTCAAGACGTGAGCTGCCAGACCTGCTGCCAGAACTGAATGCTTATACTGTTTGTTTTATCATCAACATAATCGTTTGTATTGCATTTTAGTTCTGTAAATTTGTATTTATTTCCGTTAAATGTATTTTACTGTCATAGTACTGTAAAGCACTGTAGTAAAGTCAAATCAGGGATGCTGCTGTGGCTCTGACCCTATGTTAGGCATGCTGACTGCAGGAATGTCCACCAAAGCTGTTGCCAGAGAATTTTATGTTAATTTCTCTACCATAAGCCGCCTCCATTTTAGAGAATTTGGCAGTACTTTAAACAGGCCTCACAACCGCAGACCATTTGTACGGCGTCGTGTGGGTGAGTGGTTTGCTGATGTCAACGTTGTGAACAGTGCCCCATGGTGCAGGTGTGGTTATGGTATGGGCAGGCATAAGCTACGGACAACGAACACAATTGCATTTTATCAATGGCAATTTGAATGCACAGAGATACTTTGTCGTGCCACTCATCTGCTGCTGTTACATGTTTCAGCATGATAATGCATGGCCCCATGTCGCAAGGATCTGTACACAATTCCTGGAAGCTGAAAATGTCCCAGTTCTTCCATGGCCTACATACTCACCAGACATGTCACCCATTGAGCATGTTTGGGATGCTCTGGATTGACGTGTACGACAGCGTGTTCCAGTTCCCGCCAATATCCAGCAACTTTGCACAGCCATTGAAGAAGAGTGGGACAACATTCCACAGCCCACAATCAACAGCCTGATCAACACTATGCGGAGGAGATGTATCGCGCTGCATGAAGCAAACGGAGGTCACACCAGATACTGACTGGTTTTATGATCCACGCCCCTACCTTTTTTTTACGCTATCTGTGATCAACATATGTCCATCTTCATTCCCAATTATGTGTTATCCATATGTTAGTTCAGGGTTGGGAGGGCCAAGAGACCAAAGGTGCCAGAACGGAGTGCTCGGGTTGGGGTGTATGTAAGGTTTGATCATAGCCTGAAGGTAGGGAAGGGCAGTTCCTCTGGCTGCTCCGTCGGCAAGTACCTTGTTTGATATTGGATCTTGAAATCATGAAATGACAATAGTCTTATGAATATAGATTACAATACCTTAAGTGTAAAATTCTTAATAAGACATTCAAATATATAAAGTAATTCCAAAAACTAGGCTACTATGCACAGGTTTGGAGAAGATTGCTGCTGAACTGATCGGGACAAATGAGGACAATGATCAAATCAAATCAAATCAGCCATGGTGTTAAGAGATTTTAGCATGTGTGAATATACGTCTTTCCAAAACTCATTACATGGACTGGTGTAGTTCACAGAATTTCCAAACTCATGAGATCTGTTTTTATCATGACTTGTCAATACTTGGCTTTTACTTGTAATGATTAAAGATAATTGGATAGCCATTTGATCCAGTGCAAGCTATTTCGCACCAGGTCCTGCTATCAAAATCCTCCTCTCTCCTTCTCTCTCTCGCTCAAACGCTAAAGAATGAATTGTATTAGTAAATGTCCTACTGCTACTGTAGACCTAGGTCCAATCACTGCAAAAATGTCTCTGAAATGCATCCATACATATCAATAACCGTTGTTTTATATAGCTTAATAATAAGATAGATATTGGTCTCCACTACGACATACAGGTGTCAAGTGTATTAGAAATGCAGCCGTATGCTACACCTAAACTATAGCCTACTGTAGCCTATCAAAACTAATTGAACACATAGGTGTATAATATTAGATATAGATGAAATTGAGAATAGTGCAGCCTGGTCTCATAAACTAGACGTAACATGGGAAATGTAAATTCAGCCAACTTATTTGTACAAGAATTTATGCTATGTTTGGTATGGTTACATAAGACAAAAGGTTACTTAGGGCAAAAATTAAAGGAGGGTGGGTAGTTGGTTGGTTGCTATGATATGTTACAAGTTGTAATTAGCAACATATCATACTAAATGGAGGGAGACCGATTTACATGAACTATGTTCCGTCTACTCCTGATTCCAGATTGAATAGTGAGGTAGCCTACGGAATGGAGTGCAATGGAGCATGAAAGAGAACGATTTTAAAACAAACAAATAACATGAAAATTTTTGGGAATCTATATATAATCAAAAAATAGCACTTATTAAGGTTTCCAATCACTGTTCAAAATTAGTTCAAACGAGTGAAGTCTTAACTGGATGAAAAACAGAGACAAAATGCAATATCAAAGTTTATTAAAATAGTTTGGGGAATGGCCTCCTCTCCGAGGGAAGATTTGACGGCAGGTCACATATGTCAAATTAATGGAAGGTGTGAATGTCACGTTCCTGACCTTATTTCCTTTGTTTTGTCTTTGTTTAGTTGGTCAGGACGTGAGCTGGGTGGCCATTCTATGTTATGTGTTTCTATGTTGGGTTCATGTTTAATTAGCCTGATATGGTTCTCAATCAGGGGCAGGTGTTTGACGTTTCCTCTGATTGAGAACCATATTAAGGTAGGCTGTTCACACCGTTTGTTTGTGGGTGATTGTCTTCCGTGTCAGTGTTTGTACCACACGGGACTGTTTCGTTTGTTTAGTCTGTACCTGTTTGTGCGTTCTTCGTTATATGTAAGTTCACATGTTCAGGTCTGTTGACGTCGTTTGTTGTTTTGTATAGTTTGTCAGTGTTCTTCGTTTCGTCTTCTTTAAAATAAATCAAACATGTATTCTCCACAAGCTGCGTTTTGGTCCGATCCATGCTCCTCCTCAGACGAGGAGGAGAACAATCGTTACAGTGAAAAACATTCATTTGTGTTTCCCTGACTGAGTTGACTAGCTGATATGAGCTGATGGCCCATCAGTTGAACTACAAATGTAGGATCTTAATTTGAGCCAGTTTGCCTCAGCAGGAAAATAATCCTGCAGCAACAGGAAATGTGAATAATTATGTGGATTTTAATTATTGGACATTTTGTAAGGGTTGATACAATTTCCGTAAGAGGAAATCAAGTCTGAAATTTCTAAGTGGAAATTACAAACTTCAGAAGTCTTTTTAAACTTCAAATACATTACAAGTTCGACATTTCCTGCATTAGAGGAAAGTTCTCCTGCAACAGGGTGATCAAATGAAGATCCTACATCTGTAGGAAGTTTGCTGGAGACAGATTTTTGTCTTTGGGTCATTGAAGGCTGCCGGTGTGGGCATGAGGTATGGGTGAGATGGCGGACAGGAAAAAAATTAGAAAAGTGGAACATATAAGTAAATATGAAATGGACATGCCTTGTGGAAGATCTGATGGAGTAGATGGCGGACAAGGGGGAAAAAAAGGAGAAAAGTGGAACTTGTTTTGAGTAAATATGAAATGGTGGATCACACATAACTTTTGGAGGAGCTACAGAAGGAAATTGAACATCATGACAGTGAGGATGAATTAACTGCGGTGGCATGTGTGATCATCCTGATGATGACAAAGACGATTCTGACCCAGTGGGAATGATATTTTTGGAGAGAATTGATCCTTGCCTTTTGGCAGATCCATATGTGGTGTCAGGTTGGGTGGAGAAGAGGTTGGGGAATGTTGGGTCGGTGAAAGTAACTCGAAGTGGAATCACGTATATTTTTTGCATTTCTGCCGTCCAGAGGGAGAATGCACTCCATATCACGTGACTGAGGACAAGAACTATGACTTGCTTTCCTCTCCAGAGCAGGGCACCGTTGGAAGGAGATATAACTGGAGTGGTGAAAAGTGTTGAGGGTCAACTGAAGTTGAAGATTCCCGGTGAGGAAAAGTTGAGTGTAGAGGGAAGCAGTGTGGTGAGGAATGTTGGTGTCAAGTGCAAAAAGAGGCATACATGCTCCAGTAGTTCAGAGATGGAACCTGTCGAGAGTGAGGATGAAGTACCTGCGGTGAGGAACACAGAGTTCTGGCCTCGTCCCAAGGATGATAGGGATGATTCTGGCCCAGTGGAAGTGAGATTTGTGGAGATAATGGATCCTTGCATTTTGGCTGAATCATATGTGGTGTCAGGTTGGGTCGAGAAGAGGTTGGGGACTGTTGAGTTGGTGAAGTTAACTCGGACAAGAATTATGACTTACTTTGCTCTCCGGAGCAGGGCGCCATTGAAAGGAGTGATAACAGGGGTGGCATTAAGTGTTGAAGTGGAGCAGTTGAAGTTGAAAGATTCCCGGTGTCTGTGACGCCTGCTTTTAGGTGAGACGTGGATCCAGTGGAGAGTGTGGGGAAATGGAGAAGACATTGTCTGTCATCAAAAATAAAGGGGGACCAAGGCACTCTTTATATAATTAATTAAAATGCCTTTATTTGTATGGCATGTTCAATGGAAAAAAAGTTTTAAAACTCTGCTGTGTTTCGGCTGCATGGCCTTCGTCAGGGAGTACAAAAAAATGATAATACAATGTCCTCTTTTGAACAGCTTTTCCCAATCGCCCCTGATAGAATGGCGGCGCGTGTACAACGCAAGGCTCGGCGTCTACCCAGATTTTGAGAATTAGTTGTAATTTACTTAACAGTTCTTAGTTTATTCACTCAGTACAGCCTGATGTACACTTTATATACACTGCTCAAAAGAATTAAGGGAACACTTAAACAACACAATGTAACTCCAAGTCAATCACACTTCTGTGAAATCAAACTGTCCACTTAGGAAGCAACACTGAATGACAATAAATTTCACATGCTGTTGTGCAAATGGAATAGACAAAAGGTGGAAATTATAGGCAATTAGCAAGACACCCCCAATAAAGGAGTGGTTCTGCAGGTGGTGACCACAGACCACTTCTCAGTTCCTATGCTTCCTGGCTGATGTTTTGGTCACTTTTGAATGCTGGCGGTGCTTTCACTCTCGTGGTAGCATGAGACGGAGTCTACAACCCACACAAGTGTCTCAGGTAGTGCAGCTCATCCAGGATGGCACATCAATGCGAGCTGTGGCAAGAAGGTTTGCTGTGTCTGTCAGCGTAGTGTCCAGAGCATGGAGGCGCTACCAGGAGACAGGCCAGTACATCAGGAGACGTGGAGGAGGCCGTAGGAGGGCAACAACCCAGCAGCAGGACCGCTACCTCCGCCTTTGTGCAAGGAGGAGCACTGCCAGAGCCCTGCAAAATGACCTCCAGCAGGCCACAAATGTACATGTGTCTGCTCAAACGGTCAGAAACAGACTCCATGAGGGTGGTATGAGGGCCCGACGTCCACAGGTGGGGGTTGTGCTTACAGCCCAACACCGTGCAGGACGTTTGGCATTTGCCAGAGAACACCAAGATTGGCAAATTCGCCACTGGCGCCCTGTGCTCTTCACAGATGAAAGCAGGTTCACACTGAGCACATGAGCACATGTGACAGACGTGACAGAGTCTGGAGACGCAGTGGAGAACGTTCTGCTGCCTGCAACATCCTCCAGCATGACCGGTTTGGTGTGGGTCAGTCATGGTGTGGGGTGGCATTTCTTTGTGGGGCCGCACAGCCCTCCATGTGCTCGCCAGAGGTAGCCTGACTGCCATTAGGTACCGAGATGAGATCCTCAGACCCCTTGTGAGACCATATGCTGACACATGCACATTTGTGGCCTGCTGGAGGTCATTTTGCAGGGCTCTGGCAGTGCTCCTCCTTGCACAAAGGCGGAGGTAGCGGTCCTGCTGCTGGGTTGTTGCCCTCCTACGGCCTCCTCCACGTCTCCTGATGTACTGGCCTGTCTCCTGGTAGCGCCTCCATGCTCTGGGCACTACGCTGACAGACACAGCAAACCTTCTTGCCACAGCTCGCATTGACGTGCCATCCTGGATGAGCTGCACTACCTGAGCCACTTGTGTGGGTTGTAGACTCCGTCTCATGCTACCACTAGAGTGAAAGCACCGCCAGCATTCAAAAGTGACCAAAACATCAGCCAGGAAGCATAGGAACTGAGAAGTGGTCTGTGGTCACCACCTGCAGAACCACTCCTTTATTGGGGGTGTCTTGCTAATTGCCTATAATTTCCACCTGTTGTCTATTCATTTGCACAACAGCATGTGAAATGTATTGTCAATCAGTGTTGCTTCCTAAGTGGACAGTTTAATTTCACAGAAGTGTGATTGACTTGGAGTTACATTGTGTTGTTTAAGTGTTCCCTTTATTTTTTTGAGCAGTGTAGCTTACAAGAACTCCTGGATATTGGAACACAGTGCACAAAGAGAGTTTTTGACAACTTACAACTTCCACTGGAGATCGCGAAGATGCCCCGGGAGACTGAAACATCGCTGAGAGGAAATGCCCGGAGGCAGCGTCAAGATCGTAAACAAAGGAGAGGGAAGCAGGGTGGCCTCCGGGCTTGGCAAAAGCTAACCCACATCGGCTTTCACTACCTAGCCTTTTCCTCGCTAGCGTCCAATCACTGGCGAACAAAATGGACGAAATACGACTAAGAATCATCTCACAAAAAAGGATTATGGATTGCAGCATCATGATTTTCACGGAAACGTGGCTAAACAACAGCATACCTGACAACGCTATTGGGCTACAGGTGTGACTTCTTCAGGGCTGATCGTACAGCAGAGGACTGGTAAGACCAGAGGAGGTGGTCTGTGCATGTATGTAAACAAAGCATGGTGTACAGACAGTAACATAACTGGGAGTCACTGCTCAACCAATCTAGAGTACCTGATGATTAGGTGAAGGCCTTTCTACTTGCCTCGGGAGCTTACATCCATTGTTGTTACTGCAGCCTATATACCTCTGGATGCGAATGCTATACAAACATTCCGGAGGCTTACAAAGCCATTCCCCTCCCCCACCTGGGACAGTCTGATCACTGTTCCTACTCCCCAAGTATTTACCCCTCATTAAACACGTGAAACCATCAGTGAGGACAGTCAAAGTGTGGTCAGAGGGTCACCAGTTTCAACATACAGACTGGAGATTGTTTGCCACTCAGGCCATCCTTGACTCCCATACGGACATTGAAATATATGCTTCTTCTGTTCTGGATTACATCAACATCAACAATGTCACCACCCATAAACTAATAAAGACCTTCCCCAACCAGAAGCCTTGTATGAACAGAGAGGTAAAGACACGCAATGCTGCTTTCAGATCTGGCGATGCAGAAGCCTACAGCTCATCCCTGGCCAACCTGAAAAAAGGCCTCAAGATGGCTAAACATGACCACAATCTGCGGATTGAGGAGCACTTCAACAATAACTCCGACCCTCAACGCATGTGGCAGGGCATCCAAACCATCACAGACTACCGGCCAAAAAAACCTACCCCCACAGCCAGCGACGTCTCCATCTCCGATGAGTTAAACAGGTTATATGCTCACTTCGACAGGGACAACAAAGATCCAGCCATCAAAGCTGAGCTCCCCCAAGACGACCTCCCCCTCAGACTATCCATCGCAGATGTGTTGCCTGCACTGAGCAGGGTGAATGCACACAAGGCTGTTGGTCCTGATGGCGTCCCCGTTCGTGTGTTCAGAGCATGTGCTGGGCAGCTGACCGAGGTCTTCACTGACATTTCAACCTGTCATTGGCCGAGGCGGTTGTCCCCAAGTGCGTTAAGACCGCAACCATTGTGCCAGTGCCGAAGCAGTCGACTGCATCAAGCCTGAATGACTTCCGACCTGTTGCACTCACCCCCACGATCATGAAGTGCTTCGAAAGACTGGTTTTGGCCTACCTTAAGTCCTGCCTCCCTCCAACACTGGATCCCCACCAGTTTGCCTACCGACCGAACAGGTCTACAGAGGACGCCATCTCCACAGCTTTACACTCTGCCCTGACCCACCTTGACAAAACCAACACCTATGTGAGAATACTGTTCATAGATTTTAGCTCAGCATTCAATACAGTCATTCCCTCTAGGCTGGTCACACAAACCCCAAGACCTAGGGATCATCCCCTCTCTCTGTAACTGGACTTTGGACTTCATAACCAACAGACCCCAGTCTGTCAGGTTAGATAACTTCACCTGACCACCGGTGTGCCACAGGGCTGCGTGCTGAGCCCCCTCCTGTACTCCCTCTTCACCTACAACTGCATTCCTGTACACGGTTCCAACACCATCGTCAAGTTTGCAGACGACACCATGGTGGTAGGCCTGATCAATGACAATGACGAGTCAGCGTACAGGGAGGAGGTCAAGCATCTGGCTGCATGGTGCTCTGACAACAACGTGGCCCTCAATGCAAAGAAAACCAAGGAGCTCATTGTGGATTACAGGAAGTCTAAAAGCTGCAGCCACGCCCCAGTTCTCATTGATGGCACTGAGGTGGAGCGTGTGCCCAGCTTTATATTCCTGGGTGTCTACATCTCAGAGGACCTCTCCTGGACCTTCAACACCTCAATCCTGGTCAAAAAGGCGCAGTAGCGCCTGTACTTTTTGAGGAGGCTGAAGAAGGCCCACCTGTCTCCCAAGATCTTAGCCGCTGCATGGTCGAGAGCATTCTGACAAAACTGTGCCACAGTGTGGTTTGGTGGATGCTCCGTGGCCGCCCGGAAGGCCCTGCAACGGGTGGTGAAAACCGCCCAGCACATCACTAGTGCCCAACTCCCTGCCATCGTAGACCTCCAGCGCAAGCAGTGTCTGCGTAGGGCGCGCGGCATCATCAGGAACCCTTCACATCCACGCCACAAACTGTTTGCCCTCTTACCATCAGGCAGGCGGTACAGGTCTCTACGTTCCCACACTAGCAGGCTCAAGAATGTTTCTTTCTAGCTACTGTAACCCTGCTGAACTCTGTGACACGGCACCAGCCATATCCACCCGCCCACCGCTTAGTACTGCCTTTCAGGGACCTTGTTGCACTACTCTCTTTGCACTCTTCACGGTACTACTGGACTCTGACATTGCTTTGCTTTGTCTGATTAAGGGCATTATTCAGTTGTACATGTCTACCTCGGTAGCCTCATTGCTGCTATTCCTGCATTTCAGTTGCGTGTCTCTTTGCACTTTCAATTTGCCTTCATTGCACATTTAGACTTGCCATTTGTACTTGCCATTTATACATCTCATTTAATAACATACATTGTACTTCATTGTTTCAGTTGTACATTTTTGCACTCTTATTTGCACTTCTGGTCAGATGCTAACTGCATTTCGTTCTACTGTACTTGTTCAATGACAATAAAGTTGAATCTAATCTAAAAAAAAAAATGAAGAGGGATTGGTTACAACGTTCATTGGACAACACCTAATAAGCAATACTATACACATTAAAAAGTGAAATACTGTACATATGTTGTGGCGAAATCCTGCACGGAGCCTTCACCGTGCGCTGCCACTTTAAGAGCGCATCAGCAGTAAGGAAGGAGGAGATAGCTCTTTCAGCTCTCTGGGAGGGAGCTATTGGTTGGCGTGACAGTTTGATTGTGTGTGCTATGCTGTAATAGTCTGTTTGTTTTCAGCGTGTTTAGTTTATAGTGTTTAACTTAATCATCGGTGTGACCGCTCTAGGTCGTGGTTGTTATCGTTTGGGACTGCACCGGTTATGGATCGCATGAATTAGTAGCAACATTGTCGCGAAGCTTTGACATACAAACCAACAAAACATCAGATGGTCAGACAGTACAACTGCAAGCCTGAAGTCAACAGCTAATATCTCTCTTTCTCTCTCTTTCTTTTCCCTCTATCGTTCCCTCTTCTCTGACAGGTGGCAGAGAAGATTGTGGACATTTTAAGACCTTTGTTTTGTCTATGAACACCCCCCACATTCAGAGCCTCTGCACTCCTCCACTGGAAGGTAAAACAGATTATTGCAAATCCTCTCTTGATGACTTGGTTTTTCATGTAAATTGTTTCTATGAAGTTGCCGTTCAATTGCTCTGCCATTATTATTGTTATTATTATTATTATTATTATTGTATGAGGTATTAATGGTGGGGTTACCCCTGTTCTGTGACGTGGGTTTTATATGGTGTCTTCTTTTTTCTCTCAACTGGCTATCTGGCAAACAGGCTAAACTCTAGGCAGTTTCTTCTGCTGATGTCTGTGTGTCTGGTAGTGGTACTCTCTCTTCTACTCTTTTCCTTTCGGTATGATTAATACCTGCCTGGCGTCCGAACAAAATCTTTATTTTTACACCTCTCTAATAAATACCGCTACAATGTTATCAAAAAAGCAACTCAAAGCTAGAAGCATCAGAATCCCTAGAAAGGTTGTTCCAACCTTGAACTTAACTGAGCAAAGTGCCAAGAACAGGAGAGCCATCTATTCCATAGTACACTGTCCTTTGCCATCACATACACAACTAATTAATTAAATACAAAGATTGACCTATTTACTTTCTACAGGAATCTACATCTGAAGGCCTGGTACAAGCAAAACATCTCTCCAACTACTGACACCAGTGTTTCAGGTCAGGCAGATTCTGTGCCCTCAAAAACACATTTTAAGTCCACCTTTTGTCCTATTGTCCAGAATGCCACACTAAATACATTTACCAAGAATTTTGGTGTAGAGAATCTGTTTGAGAGAAAAATGTACTCTAACCAAACACAATGTCATCTTTCTAAGACAGAGAGGGATGCAGATGAATCATTGTCCAAAAATGGATGTATTGTGGTTAAAAAAGCAGACAAAGGTGACAAATATCTTACAGAAGCCTACCGTCAACCCAACAGAGGACTTAAAAACTGATTTGAAAGGAGTCCTCACAGAAGCTAAGGAGAATGGCTACATGTCAGACAATGAGTTCACATTTCTTTTCAATGACAGTTCGCATATGGCTTCTTTTTATCTTCTTACAAAAGTCCACAAGAATCTTGAAAACCCCCCAGGCAAACCAGTCATTAGAGGTAATGAAAGTCTGACAGAACCCATTTCCAAGTACATTGATTACTTTTTTATGCCTGTTCTGCCGTCACTCCCAGCCTATCTTCAAGATACCACAGGTGTTAAATGAACAATGTAGGTACAGCTTCCTTTTTAGTCACCATGGATGTGGAGTCTCCATACACCACCATTGAACATGAACAAGTATTGGCATCTATGCACCATTTCTTGAGTACCCGGCCTGAGACTGAGATGCCTCCTACAGAATTCATTGTCTCATTGACTGAATGGACTCTTAATAATAACATCTTTGTCTTTAAGGACTGTATTTTTAAACAAGTCAAAGGATATGCCATGGAAGCTTGCTACAGCCCTTCTTACGCTGGTTTGTACTTAGGTAAATGGGAAAATAACTTCATTTTGGAACCTTCTAAAAACCAGTTCTTTGACCGGATTATATGGTGGGAACGCTATATTGATGATGTTTGCATGTTCTGGTCTGGCTTAGAAGATTATTTCCTTCCACCAATACCTTAACAGCATTAACCCTAACATCAAACTTACTATGGAGTACAACAAGGATCATTCATTTTTAGAACCTTGACATCAGTAAAAATGACAAAGGTTGTCTGCACACGTCAGTCTTTAGGAAGCCTACAGATGGGAGTACCATTCTGAGGGCAGACAGCTTTCACCCCAAAAGGCTAAAAGAGAACATTCCATATGGCCAAATCCAAAGAGTCCGCAGAATTTGCGATCAGGAAACAGACTACAGTTTCAAATCTGCTGAATTCTTTCAGGTCCTGAAAGATGCAGGTATAAGGGCCGGACGACTTGACAGAGAGAACTTGTTGCGAAGGGAAGTGCCTCGTGATGCATCAGAGAGAGTGTACTTTGTTACAAAATACAGCACTGAAGCTGAGAACATTAAAATAATCATTAAAAATAATTGGGGAATAATCCAAAGTGATACGCTACTACGCCAAGTCTTCCCAGAGCCACCAGTCTTAAGCTTTAACAGATGTCCTACCCTAAATGACAAATTAGCTCACAGCTATGTACCTGGTGACTCTCAAAAAACTTGGCTAGACCACAAATCCAGGGGCTCTTTTAAATGCAACCAGTGCAACCATTGAAGAAATATTGCACAGAAAATGTATTTTGTTGACACAGCTTCTAAAATGGAGTATCACGTCAAGCATTTAATTAACTGCAAAACCACTCATGCCATCTACAGATTGGAATGTCCACATTGGACGGACAAAGAGATGCCTTCAAGACCGCTTAGCAGAACACAAGTACCCCATACGGGTAGGCAATGAAGTCTACCCCATGGCAAGGCACTACATGTCCTTACACCATGGCAAACTTGCCTCCCTACAAGCAATGGATATTGATCATGTTCCTGCCTCAATTAGAAAAGGGGACCGTCTAAAACAGCTAAACCAAAGGGAAAGTTTTGGGATTTACAAACTGCAGCCCACGTAGTACCCTGGTTTAAATTAAGATATGGATTTCTTACCTTTCCTGTAGGGTTGTGATAGGTCTATTTGTTGTCATCAAGTGGACATTTTGCTCCATTGCCCTCAGCTATGTTTAGACTGTTGTTGTCCATGTTTACTGTGATCTAGTGTACTATGGAATAGATGGCTCTCCTATTCTTGGCACTTTGCCCAGTCATATTCAAGGTTGGAACAACCTTTCTAGGGATTCTGATGCTTCTAGCTTTGAGTTGCTTTTTTGATAACATACGTACAGTATGCCACTTTTTAATGTGTATAGTATTGCTGTAACGATTTTACTAGGTGTTTTCCAATGAATGCTGTAACCACTTCCTCTTCAAATCAGGGCTGATTGGTGTTCAAAAGAGGACACCGTATTATAATTTCTTTATACTCCCTGACGAAGGCCATGCAGCCGAAACACGTCAGTTTTTAAACTTTGATTCCATTGAACATGCCATACAAATAAAGGCGTTTTAATGAATTATATGAAGAGTGCCTTGGTCCCCTATCTTTTTGATGACCAATTTACCTCTTTTACCAACGAGTACCTTATGTCGAACAAAATCTACTATTGTCTACCTTAGCAGTGCTTCCCTTCCTCCTTTATCTACATTGTCTGTCATGCTGAGGTTTTGATGCAGTGTCTTTGCCAGATAAGATCAAGGTAGTCAGTTATCCTGTGAGAGCTTCTGTCCCAAACCCATTACGGTGTTTCAGGTGTCAAGAAGCAGCAGCAGTGTGTAGGAGGGAGATTCCTAAATGTGAGAAGTGTGCAGGAGGACATGAGACAAAGGAATGTGTAGTATTGGTGGAAAAAGTTGTGTGTATAAACTGTAGGGCAGGGGTGTCAAACTTCATTCCATGGAGGGCCGGGTGTCTGTGGGTTTTGGTTTTTCCTTTCAATTAAGACCTAGATAACCAGTTCCTTACTAATTAGCCACCGTAATTTGTCAATTAAGTATGAGGGTGGAGCAAAAACCCGTAGACGAAGATGTGGGGGAAAGCTAGGATGGAGAAGACACGCGGTAAGAGGGCAGACAAAGAAGACAGTGGAACATAGCAATAAATATGGAATTGGGGATTGCACAAACCTTTTGGAAGAGCTTGAGGAGAAAATTGAATGTGAAGAGAGTGAGGACGAATTAACTGTTGAGGCAGGTGCAGTGATGACTGCTGAGGAGAAACTGAGTGTAGAGGGAAGCAGTGTGGTGAGGAAGATTGGCGTCAAATGCAAAAAGAGACATACTGTATGTGCTCCAGTAGTTCAGAGATTGAACCTGTCGAGACTTTTTATTAACAATATAAGAAAAGCCGAGCTGATTCATGAAGCAACTTCCTTTCCAATCTTGGCACAGACTACTTATACATTTGTCCTCCTTACATCACACTCATAGTAACTCCTCTTAATGACTCGTCTCCTCTGGCATTTAGCCACCATTATCTTATTGCCTTGCACTAAGTTTAGTTTGGCTTCATATTAGGTTATGGAACCCGTAGAGCCTCAGAAATAGTTAAGAAAACATAGATCTGTACTAGCCTTAAGCCAAGTTCATGCATGTAGGACCATAGTAACAGACCTTGGCACTCTACAGAAAGAACCATACATGTCATCCTGCTAACTCCTCTGAAAGGGACACCCGTGTTCTGGAAAGACCAAAGAGGTGTAACCATAGCAAAAGTACTTAGTTGGCCATTACACAGTTACAGGAATAACCATAGTTATAGTTATGTAAAATAAAACAATAAACATCAAAAATACTAAACCAACCCTCATAAACTGTTATAATTTGAGTTTTGAGTTTATTTTATTTTTACAGGGACAGTGCACATTAATCAACATTTCAGTAAAAGTGCCGGTTTTAGCCAGCCGGCTAATTTTCAACCGCAGTCCCTGGGCAGGTTATTAAAAACCATTACAATCTAGACAATCATTGAGCAGTGAGCACACGCAGAGCAACATAGGACAAGCAAGACGTAGCATACAGACAGAGCAACATAGAACAAAAAGCAGCAAGACAAAATTCATAAAAGCAACAAAGTGTTTCTACACCTCACAAGCTACAGACAACAAACAACATGGAAAGCGGCAATACACAGCTAGGGATTATGTTCACAAATCTGATTGACCTCATATGTGGTGCAGTTATGTGTGTCTGATGGCAGTGTATTCCAGACATGGGAAGCTCTCACAGAGAAAGCAGATTGACTAAAGGTGCTTTTCCTTAAGGGAACTATATAGTCACCCGTCATGGCAGACCTTGTGGATCTGCTGCCATATGTTTGGGTTTTCTGTTAACTCGTCGGCGATGGAGATGTCGCTGGCTGTGGGGGTAGGTTTTTTTGGCCGGTAGTCTGTGATGGTTTGGATGCCCTTCCACATGCGTCGAGGGTCTGAGTTGTTGTTGAAGTGCTCCTCAATCCGCAGTTTGTGGTCATGTTTAGCCATCTTGAGGCCCTTCTTCAGGTTGGCCCTGGATGAGCTGTAGGCTTCCGCATCGCCAAATCTGAAAGCAGCATTGCGTGTCTTTACCTCTCTGTTCATACAAGGCTTCTGGTTGGGGAAGGTCTTTATTCGTTTATGGGTGTTGACACTGTTGATGCAGATGTTGATGTAATCCAGAACGGAAGAAGCATATGTTTCAATGTCCGTATGGGAGTCAAGTGTGGCCTGAGGCAAACAATCTCCATTCTGTATGTTGAAACTGGTGCTGTAGTAATGAGGGGTAAATACTTGGGGAGTAGGAACAGTGAAAGGTGATCAGACTGTCCCAGGTGGGGGAGGGGGATGGCTTTGTAAGCCTCCGGAATGTTTGTATACACGTGGTCTAGTGCATTATCTCCTCTAATGGGGCAGGATACATTTTAGTGGAATTTGGGGAAAAACAGTTTTCAGATTTGAGTGGTTAAAATCCCCTGCAACAATAAAAGCACCATCAGGATGTGCAGTTGCTGTTTGCTAATAGCAACCTGCAGTTCTTTCATTGCTAGTTTAGCATTAGCATCCAGAGGTATATAGGCTGCAGTAACAACAATGGATGTCAGCTCCCGAGGCAAGTAGAAAGGCCTGCCCCTAATCATCAGGTACTCTCGATTGGTTGAGCAGTGAATCCTGGTTATGTTACTGTCTGTACACCATGCTTTGTTTACATAAATGCACAGACCCCCTCCTCTGGTCTTACCAGTCCTCTGCCGTACGATCAGCCCTGAAGAAGTCACACCTGTAGCCCAATAGCGTTGTCGGGTATGCTGTTGTTTAGCCACGTTTCTGTGAAAATCATGATGCTGCAATCCATAATCCTTTTTTGTGAGATGATTCTTAGTCGTATTTTGTCCATTTTGTCCGCCAGTGACCGGAAGCTAGTGAGGAAAAGGCTAGGCAGTGAAAGCCGATATGGGGTTAGCTTTTTCCAAGCCCGGAGGCCACCCCGCTTCCCTCGCCTTTGTTTACGATCTCAACGCCGCCTCCGGGCACTTCCTTTCAGCGATGTTTCAGTCTCCCGGGGCATCTTCGCGATCTCCAGTGGAAGTTGTAAGTTGTCAAAAACTCGCATCATGCATTAAGAACTGTTAAGTAAATTACAACTAATTCCCAAAATCTGGGTAGACACCGAGCCTCGCGTTGTACACGCGCCACCATTCTATCAGGGGCAATTGGAAAAACTGTTCAAAAGAGGACATTGTATTATCATTTCTTTGTACTCCCTGACGAAGGCCATGCAGCTGAAATGCGTCTGAGTTTTTAAACTTTGTTTCCATTGAACATGCCATAGAAATAAAGGCATTTTAATTAATTATATAAAGAGTGCCTTGGTCCCCCTTTCTTTTTGATGACAGAAAATGTATTTTCCATTTCCCCACACTCTCCACTGGATCCACGTCTCACCTAAAAGCAGGTGTCACAGACACCGGGAATCTTTCAACTTCAACTGCTCCACTTCAACACTTAATGCCACCCCTGTTATCACTCCTTTCAATGGCGCCCTGATCCGGAGAGCAAAGTAAGTCATAATTCTTGTCCGAGTTAACTTCACCAACTCAACAGTCCCCAACCTCTTCTCGACCCAACCTGACACCACATATGATTCAGCCAAAATGCAAGGATCCATTATCTCCACAAATCTCACTTCCACTGGGCCAGAATCATCCCTATCACCCTCGGGACGAGGCCAGAACTCTGTGTTCCTCACCGCAGGTACTTCATCCTCACTCTCGACAGGTTCCATCTCTGAACTACTGGAGCATGTATGCCTCTTTTTGCACTTGACACCAACATTCCTCACCACACTGCTTCCCTCTACACTCAACTTTTCCTCACCGGGAATCTTCAACTTCAGTTGACCCTCAACACTTTTCACCACTCCAGTTATCACTTCTTTCAACGGTGCCCTGCTCTGGAGAGGAAAGCAAGTCATAGTTCTTGTCCCTAGTCACGTGATGCGGAGCGCGTACTCCCTCTGGACGGCAAAAATGCAAAAAATATACGTGATTCCACTTCGAGTTACCCAACCTGACACCACATATGGATCTGCCAAAAGGCAAGGATCAATTCTCTCCAAAAATATCACTCCCACTGGGTCAGAATAATCTTTGTCATCATCAGGATGAGGTTCAAACTCGGTGGGCTTCATCGCACATGCCACCGCAGTTAATTCATCCTCACTGTCATCATGTTCAATTTCTTTCTGTAGCTCCTCCAAAAGTAATGTGTGATCCACCATTTCATATTTACTCAAAACAAGTTCCACTTCTCATTTTTTTCCTGTCCGCCATCTACTCCATCAGATCTTCCACAAGGCTTGTCCATTTCATATTTACTTATATGTTCCACTTTTCTAATTTTTTTCCTGTCCGCCATCTCACCCATACCTCATGCCCACACCGGCAGCCTTCAATGACCCAAAGACAAAAATCTATCTCCAGCAAACTTCCTACAGATGTAGGATCCTCATTTGATCACCCTGCTGCAGGAGAACTTTCCTCCAACGCAGGAAATGTTGAACTTGTAATGTATTTGAAGTTTAAAAAGACTTCTGACGTTTGTAATTTCCACTTAGAAATTTCAGACTTGATTTCCTCTTACGGAAATTGTATCAACCCTTACAAAATGTCCAATAATTAAAATCCACATAATTATTCACATTTCCTGTTGCTGCGGGATTATTTTCCTGCTGAGGCAAACTGGCTCAAATTAAGATCCTACATTTGTAGTTCAACTGATGGGCCATCAGCTCATATCAGCTAGTCAACTCAGCCAGGGAAACACAAATGAATGTTTTTCACACCTTCCATTAATGTGACATATGTGACCTGCTGTCAAATCTTCCCTCGGAGAGGAGGCCATTCCCCAAACAATTAAAAAAACTTTGATATTGCATTTTGTCTCTGTTTTTCATCCAGTTAAGACTTCACTCGTTTGAACTAATTTTGAACAGTGATTGGAAACCTTAATAAGTGCTCTTTTTTGATTATATATAGATCCCGAAAAATGTGCCTGTTATTTGTTTGTTTTAAAAACGTTCTCTTTCATGCTCCATTGCACTCCATTCTGTAGGCTACCTCACTATTCAATCTGTAATCAGGGGTAGACGTAACATAGTTCATTTAAGGAATACCTAGGATAGGATAAAGTAATCCTTCTAACCCCCCCCCCCCCCTTAAAAGATTTAGATGCACTATTGTAAAGTGGCTGTTCCACTGGATATCATAAGGTGAATGCACCAATTTGTAAGTCGCTCTGGATAAGAGCGTCTGCTAAATGACTTAAATGTAAATGTAATGTAAATCGGTCTCCCTCCATTTAGTATGATATGTTACTAATTACAACTTGTAACGTTTCATAGCAACCAACCAACTACCCACCCTCCTTTAATTTTTTCCCTAAGTAACCTTTTGTCTAATGTAACCATACCAAACATAACAAATTATTATACAAATTTGTTGTCTGAATTTACATTTACCATGTTACGTCTAGTTTATGAGACCAGGCTGCACTATTCTCAATTTCATCTACATCTAATATTATACACCTATGTGTTCAATTAGTTTTGATAGGCTACAGTAGGCTATAGTTTAGGTGTAACATACGGCTGCATTTCTAATACACTTGACACCTGTATGTCGTAGTGGAGACCAATATCTATCTTATTATTAAGCTATATAAAACAACGGTTATTGATATGTATGGATGCATTTCAGAGACATTTTTGCAGTGATTGGACCTAGGTCTACAGTAGCAGTAGGACATTTACTAATACAATTCATTCTTTAGCGTTTGAGCGAGAGAGAGAAGGAGAGAGGAGGATTTTGATAGCAGGACCTGGTGCGAAATAGCTTGCACTGGATCAAATGGCTATCCAATTATCTTTAATCATTACAAGTAAAAGCCAAGTATTGACAAGTCATGATAAAAACAGATCTCATGAGTTTGGAAATTCTGTGAACTACACCAGTCCATGTAATGAGTTTTGGAAAGACGTATATTCACACATGCTAAAATCTCTTAACACCATGGCTGATTTGATTTGATTTGATCATTGTCCTCATTTGTCCCGATCAGTTCAGCAGCAATCTTCTCCAAACCTGTGCATAGTAGCCTAGTTTTTGGAATTACTTTATATATTTGAATGTCTTATTAAGAATTTTACACTTAAGGTATTGTAATCTATATTCATAAGACTATTGTCATTTCATGATTTCAAGATCCAATATCAAACAAGGTACTTGCCGACGGAGCAGCCAGAGGAACTGCCCTTCCCTACCTTCAGGCTATGATCAAACCTTACATACACCCCAACCCGAGCACTCCGTTCTGGCACCTTTGGTCTCTTGGCCCTCCCAACCCTGAACTAACATATGGATAACACATAATTGGGAATGAAGATGGACATATGTTGATCACAGATAGCGTAAAAAAAAGGTAGGGGCGTGGATCATAAAACCAGTCAGTATCTGGTGTGACCTCCGTTTGCTTCATGCAGCGCGATACATCTCCTCCGCATAGTGTTGATCAGGCTGTTGATTGTGGGCTGTGGAATGTTGTCCCACTCTTCTTCAATGGCTGTGCAAAGTTGCTGGATATTGGCGGGAACTGGAACACGCTGTCGTACACGTCAATCCAGAGCATCCCAAACATGCTCAATGGGTGACATGTCTGGTGAGTATGTAGGCCATGGAAGAACTGGGACATTTTCAGCTTCCAGGAATTGTGTACAGATCCTTGCGACATGGGGCCATGCATTATCATGCTGAAACATGTAACAGCAGCAGATGAGTGGCACGACAAAGTATCTCTGTGCATTCAAATTGCCATTGATAAAATGCAATTGTGTTCGTTGTCCGTAGCTTATGCCTGCCCATACCATAACCACACCTGCACCATGGGGCACTGTTCACAACGTTGACATCAGCAAACCACTCACCCACACGACGCCGTACAAATGGTCTGCGGTTGTGAGGCCTGTTTAAAGTACTGCCAAATTCTCTAAAATGGAGGCGGCTTATGGTAGAGAAATTAACATAAAATTCTCTGGCAACAGCTTTGGTGGACATTCCTGCCGTCAGCATGCCTGTTGCACGCTCCCTCAAAACTTGAGACATCTGTGGAATTGTGTTATGTGACAAAACTGCATATTTTGGTGGCCTTTTATTGCCCCCAGCACAAGGTGAACATGTGTAGTGATCATGCTGTTTAATCAGCTTCTTTATATGCCACACCTGTCAGGTGGATGGATTATCTTGGCAAAGGAGAAACGCTCAATAACCGAGATGTAAACAAATTTCTGACCCAAATTTGAGAGAACTAAGCTTTTTGTGCATATGGACAATTTCTGGAATCTTTTATTTCAGCTCATGAAAAATTTCAGGGATCTTTTATTTCAGCTCATGAAACATGGGACCAACACTTTACATGTTACGTTTATATTTTCGTTCAGTATGCTGTAGTTACCAGACCAATAAAAAAAGAGTTCCAAACCTCTCTGCCAATAACAGCAAGTTTTCAGTTTTCCCCTCCCCACTCAGATCACTCCCAGACAGTCCCCAAAAATATTCTTGCTTGAGAAATTGTGTCCTTGCTAAGAAGCAATTTTTGTTTGTTTTCAATTAAAGTGGTCATAAATAACCACAGTAAGGTACTTAAGTTGTTACCCATAAATTTTTTGATATTGAGATAAAAATGGCTGCATTGGACATTTAAGTGAAAATAGCTGTTCATAGGTCTACTCTATACAGTATGTACTGTACATATCCTTTTCTTATATTGGACTTGAGAAGACATTTGGTGAATTGTTATCTTAGGCCTACTACTGATTTTAAGTTAATTTCCCCCCATTTTTGAAGCACTAATTTTAACATTGATCTATTTCTATGGGCACAAGCACTGTTTATGACACAAACTGTTCACACCTCTCTTGTTGGCAGAGAGAATTTAGCAAGTTTAATGCTTATTTCCTGCAATTCTACACATTTTGTCATCGGGTACAAAGAAAATGTTGCAGTTTTAAAGCAAATATTCTTGCAAGTCTATACATTTTGCCATGTCGTGTGTATTCATGTGATATTTGAGTGACTAAACAATTACAACAATGTCTATGGACAAAAAAAAATAAATACATTAGCTGACATGGGCTAGTTGATCTGTACATTTCTGGCAAGTTGTAAATAGCTCTCTAAGGTATGCAATGACTAACATGACAAGAGGAACTGCTGATGCACTATGTAATTTTTTTGGGGGGGGGGGGTAGTGCTGACACCTTGCGCGGGAACCACTGACTTAGAATGATATGCTGTAGGCGTTCTCTATGTTAAAACCAACACAACTCACAAGCTTTTCCTCTCAGGGACATTATCATTGGATAGTGGTATTAAACAACACCTGTGCTTAAATGACAGTGTGAACATATATTTAAGAATTAAGCAGAAACAGACGGGCCAGGTAGTTAGGGCAAATGCCAGACGGGCTGATCCATCTTTAGCTCAGTGACCGGTCTAAAAAGTATGTAACCATTGAGATAGATAGAGGACTGTATTGCCCAAAAGCCAGTTTTAGCATGGGCTGCGGCATTGAGGACTTTCACCATTTTGAAGTAGTAACTGGGGGCTCAGCCAATGAATTATACTTATGAGCAAACTTTCCGTAACTGCAGGTGGCAGTAAATAGCCAACCTTGGTTTAATACCTGTTAAAAAAAAACTGTCCAGGTGGCATTATGCACCCTTCCAGTTTGTTTGAAAACTCGTAGAAGTAGTAGAAGAAAATGGACTACTTCAAAATGGAGATTGCCTCAATGGTGCTTCCAGTGCTCTCGCAGATGCCATAATGGGACAGATACACTGATGTGATGTTGATCTAAGTCTATAGATCTTTCACTAGTAGAGGAATACTTTACTGCCCATTTGTGGAAACAGAACTTATTGGAACCTTACATCATTTTGCTCTTTCCCCAACCCCCCTGAAACACACATACAGTACATATCCACTGACATTCTAGAAGAACATAGGGTCAGAGCCACAGCAGCATCCCTGATTTGACTTTACTACAGTGCTTTACAGTACTATGACAGTAAAATACATTTAACGGAAATAAATAAGAATTTACAGAACTAAAATGCAATACAAACGATTATGTTGATGATAAAACAAACAGTATAAGCATTCAGTTCTGGCAGCAGGTCTGGCAGCTCACGTCTTGACAGATATTCCTGTCAGTCCTGGGATTCAAACCAGTAACCCTGGCCCTGCTGCTGTACCATCTAAAGTCATAATTGGTACTAGTTCAGGCTCAGATTTCTGATCTCCTTGGTCCTAATCCCTATATGATAGGGTGCAACAGTGGTGGGAATAGAACATAGCCACAGGAAGTAGCAGAAAAAAACTGCAATATACAACCTTCGTGAGACATTCTCTTTATTTCTGCCTCATGGCAAAATGTGTAGAACTGCAGATAATTAACTTGAAAACCGAAACAACATAAAAACAATTCAAGATGACAAACATTTTAGGAAGAAACACAGCTGTCCTGAAGTTAGGTGGGCCAAGAGTCCAGATCTGGCAGAATGGTTTGGGTGTAGGGTCTTCCCAAAGATCCATACTCAGCATCTGTTTGAGCATAGTCTGAAGGTAGGGAGGGCAGCTCCCCTTGCTGCTCTGTAGTTATGCAGCTAACTAGCTAATATGACACAAAACATTCTCAGTTACAATACATGATAAACTTGTTGCGAATTTTACATTCAATTATAGCAACTATAAGTAAGAAAACACATAATTCAACATTAGAAAAAGGAACTATGAAGTTATGTTTTAGGGTAAATGCCTAGTACCTTTTTACAAGCATGCCTGATTTTTACAATCCTAACGCCATACATTAAAGGATTGAAAAGTGGTGGACATATCAGAAAATAAACAAATAAAATAGTGCGAAGTATAGGTGGAAGATCTGCAGTTTCATATCTGCCTTGTAGAATCACAAATAACCAGCCAAAGAAGAAGTTCAGCATAGAGGCTATATGTGGTGTACAGGTGTTAAATGCTTTCTGTTTTGTCTCTTTTGAAGACTTTAAACATATTTGTAGAATTCTTACATATGAGTATATGGTAGGAAATATAGTACAAGAAAGATAAACCACAGTGACAAGAAGACCCCACATGTTATTCAGCGTAGTATTTGAACAGGCAAGCTTGACAACTGAGTAGTTGTCACAATACAGTCTGTCTAGAACGTTACCACAAAATTGCAGTCGCAAACTCAGGGAGATATTGATGGCGTTGAGGAAAAAAGAAGACAACCAAGACAGCAGAATTAAGCCACAAATTATTTTAGGTGTCATAATATTGTTATATCGTAGGGGATAACAAATAGAAATGTACCTGTCATAGGACATAACTGCTAAATTACTAAATTCTGTTAGAGCGCATGTGTACAACACATAAATCTGAAGGTAACAATAAAGAAGGGAAATATCATGTGTGTCAGAGAGTAAGTAAAACATGAGAGCAGGAAACAATGCAGTGCTCCCATACAACTGATTAACAAACAAAGCACATAGAAACAGATACATGGGTTCATGAAAGCTTCTTTCAATGCAGATAACTCCAATAAGTAAAGTATTGGCAAGAATGATGACAAAATATAATACAGTTACTACAGCAAAGTAGAAGTACTTCAATTGTCCGATATCACCGTATGCAGCAAGCCTAAAGACCTTATAGTGAGTAGAGTTTTCCATGGTCCTGGGAGTTGTTAAAGATGTGCTGTCAATGTTTGAAGAACAGGAGCAAATCCTCCTACTATAGCTTACATATAAGTTAAATTGATGAAATCACAGAGAACAGACAACTTAAATGGATAATTCCTTGACTTGTTGATTCAGTAATAGATTTCCCCACATCTACAGTATACTCACCAATATAGACTGCTTTTCATTCTCTTGAAAACATAATTCAAACAATATTATTCTTTGTATCCTGCACTCATGTAACTTATTACATTCAAATGCAAAATTATATCTGTATTCTAAATCCAAAATGAAGCCTGCTCATTTCTAATCCATGATGACCTGCTTAAACTCAGCTCCTCACTTGATTCTTATACTTGTGAGATATTAAAAAAAAGAAGCCTGCCATGGTGTGATATGCACAGGATTACCAATACCTGGGGATACCTGGGGATAATTAGACATTTTCAGAGTCAAGGAAACCATATAGAGAAAAACAGATACCATTTTGCATCACATGCCCTCCAGGGTGTTCAAATGCCTTTTTTACATGAAAAATCCACCCAAAATGCTCATTCTTATAATTTGAGCTGTAGTCAATGAATAGCATTCTCACATAGGTGTTCCTTTTGTCCAGGTGTGAAAGGGCAGCGTGGAGTGCAAGAGAGATTGCATCATCTGTGGATCTGTTGGTGCAATATGCAAATTGAAGTGGGTCTTGGGTTTCTGGGATAATGGTGTTGATATGAGCCATGACCAGAATTTGAAAGCATTTCATGGCCACAGATGTTAGTGCTACGGGTCGGTATTCATTTAGGCAGGTTACCTTAGTGTTCTTGGGCATAGGGACTATGGTGGTCTGCTTGAAACATGTCGGTATTACAGACAGGGAAGGTGGTTGAAAATGTCAATGAAGACACTTGCCAGTTTGTCAGCGCATGCTCGGAGTACACATCCTGGAAATACGTCTGCCCCTGCGGCCTTGTTTAAGTTGACCTGTTTTAAGGTCTTACTCACATCGGCTGCGGAGAACGTGATCACACAGTCATCCGGAACAGCTGATGCTCTCATGCATGTTTCATGTTACTTGCCTCGATGCAAGCAGAGAAGTTATTTAGCTCGTCTGGTACGCTCGTGTCACTGGGCAGCTCTCGGCTGTGCTTCCCTTTGTAGTCTGTAATAGTTTGCAGTCCCTGCCACATCAGACGAGTGTCGGAGCCGGTGTAGTACGATTCGAGCTTAGTCCTGTATTGACGCTTTGCCCATTTGATGGTTTGTTGGAGGGCATAGCGGGATTTCTAATAAGCTTCCGGGTTAGAGTCCCGCATATTGAAAGCGGCAGCTCTACCCTCTAGCTCAGTGAGAATGTTGCCTGTAATCCATGGCTTCTGGTTGGGGTATGCACGTGCAGTGACTGTGGGGACGATGTCCTCAATGCACTTATTGATAAAGCCCCTTACTGATGTGGTGTACTCCTCAATTCCATCAGAAGAATCCCGGAACATATTCCAGTCTTTGCTAATAAAGCAGTCCCTTAGTTTAGCATCTGCTTTATCTGACCACTTTTTTATAGACCGAGTCACTGGTGGTTTTTTGCTTGTAAGCAGGAATCAGGAGGATAGAATTATGGTCAGATTTGCCAAATGGAGGGTGAGGGATAGCTTTGTACACATCTCTGTGTGTGGAGTAAAGGTGGTCTAGAATATTTTTTCCCTCTGGTTGCACATTTAACATGCTGATAGAAATGAGGTCAAACTGATTTAAGTTTCCCTGCATTAAAGTCCCCGGCCACTAGGAGCGCCACCTCTGGATGAGCGTTTTTCTGTTTTCTTATGGTGGTATACAGCTCATTGAGTGCTCTTTTAGTGCCAGCATCGGTCTGTGGTGGTATGTAGACAGCTACAAAAAAAATACAAATGAAAACTCTCTAGGTAGATAGTGTGGTCTTCAGTTTATCATGAGATACTCTACCTCAGGTGAGCAAAACCTTGAGACTTCCTTACATATTGTGCACCAGCTGTTGTTTACATAAATGCAAAGTCCCCCGCCCCGTGTCTTACCAGAGGCTGCAGTTCTGTCCTGCCGATAGAGTGTATAAAACACCAGTTATATGTTCTTAATGTCGTAGTTCAGGCATGACTCGGTGAAACAAAAGATATTCCAGTTTTTAATGTCCCGTTGGTAGGATAAACATGCTTTCAGTTCATCCCTTTATTTTACAGCGATTTAACGTTAGTTAGCAGGATGGAATGGTTGGGCAGATTATCCACTCGTCGCCTGATCCTCACAAAGGACCCTGATCTCTTTTCACGAAATTTGTGTTTCCTTCTCGAGCGAATGACGTTGATCAGGGCCTGGTCGGGTTTCTGTATTATATCCCTCCCATCCAACTCATTGAAGAAGAACTCTTCATCCAGTTTGAGGTGAGCAATCGAAGTTCTGATGTCCAGAAGCTCTTTTCGGTCATAAGAGACGGTAGCAGCAACATTATGTACAAAACAAGTTACGAACAACGCAAAAAAACGAACTAAATAGCATGGTTGGTTAAGAGCCGATAAGATGTCTGCCTTCCCCTCAGGCGCCATCACAAAGTGTTTTATGCACAAGGTGTCTTATGCTGAGGCAGTGAAGAGAGTAGTAGAGGAAGATGGGTCCAGGGTGAGGGATCTAAGAGGATCCCTGTGAGTAGGCCAAGGCCAATAGAGAGTGATAGGAATAACATGTGCTTCAATAAGGTAGTTCTTTTGGCATTCATGGCCATGGTTGATGGCCATGAATAACAGAGGATAGATGTGGTGGCAGCTGCAGTGAAGTATTTGCAGAAGAGTTACAAGATGTTTTGAACGATAGTGTCCCATCTTTCCAGGTTGCTGGCCTGGAGCAGGATCATATGGGGCCAAAGTAATGTTTTAATGGGTGCAGGGTTAGTTGGTAGGGCAATTTTTTCACAAAGTATAAGGAATTAATACTACGGAATGGTAGGCTGATACACAGCCAATACAGTAGGTGGCGACGTTTGAATATACCCGAGCCGACAAGGTGAAAATCTGTCAACGTGCCCTTCAACAAGCCACATTAAACCCTAATTTGCTGCAGGGGCGCCGTACTAATATAGCTGACCCTGTAAAATAACACATTTCACACCTATCCAGTGTATATGACAATAAAACAAATTATGGCAATGAACATACCCTGATTGTAAACAGTAGTACCTTTAAGTTTTTGCAATTTAGCAGACATTCTTATCCAGAGCAATTAGGGTTATGTGCCTTGCTTAAGAGCACATCAACAGATTTTTTACCTAGGGGATATGAACCAGCAACCTTTCTATTACTGTTCCAATTCTCTTAACCGCTAGGCTACCTGCCGCCCATTGTCTGTGTCAGTTGATTGACAGGTGTAGGCCTAGGCTACTGTAAAACAATAAACTTTCCTCCAGTGAGGATGCTCGCCCACGTTATATAGTTAGGCTATGTATAATTTGTCAGTATAGTTATGGTCTTAGGTGACATTTCCATTGCTAAGCTGTTATGCACAGGCCACAGTAGCATACTGTACTTTCAGTTTGATGTCGGTATTTGAAGGCGACTTTGTTGTTGCGTTGAAGGACTGTATTATTTGGCTTTGATATTTATATTTTAATTTCGTAAAGCAGTTTATGCATTTGAGCCTATGATCCAAAGATGATTTCGTTGAGCTGAGACACTTTTCTTTGGTGCGTAAATTCTGACTATTCTTTTTACTTCTTGAAAACATTGAAATAAATGCAATTAACTTAACATAAAAAATGATGATCAGATGGTGGAACTCCTCCATTCAATCATTCAGTGGTGAAATCAACATTGGAAAGGCAAACTTCCAATGTATTCTCAGCTTAAAAGTCAGAAGTTTATAATTTCCACCTCAAAATCTCCAACCTGAATCTCAGCATATAGAGCTTATTTTCTATTGTTGTTTGTTTTCTCCTTCAAAGGTGGAATCAGTTAGCATAACATCTATTGATGCCTGCTAGGTCTGTGCATGTTCTATGAATTACCTTGTATTATTGATAATCATGTTTTATATTGGACATATGCTCACAATATAATTGTTATATGTTCAATGATTTATTCTGCTTATTGTTTGCCTCAAACATACAGTATAATAAAACAATTGATTAAAAAAAATCCCTAACATAAACCCCCCCAATGCAAATATGTCAATTATCCAGTACCACATAAAAAGTCACACAAAACACGCTGTAGCTGCATGTAGCCTACTTGAAATGGTACTCAGTGGACCTGCAGTCTAAGGTACAACGTACAGTTGAAGTCGGAAGTTTACATACACTTAGGTTGGAGTCATTAAAACTCATTTTTCAACCACTCCAAAAAGTTATTGCTAACAAACTATAGTTCTGGAAAGTCGGTTAGGACATCTACTTTGTGCATGACACAAGTAATTTTACCAGCAATTGTTACCAGACAGAATATTTCACTTATAATTCACTGTATCACAATTCCAGTGGGTCAGAAGTGTACATACACTAAGTTGACTGTGCCTTTAAGCAGCTTGAAAAATTCCAGAAAATTATGTCATGGCTTTAGAAGCTTCTGATAGGCTAATTGACATAATTTGAGTCAATTGGAGGTGTACCTGTGGATGTATTTCAAGGCCTACCTTCAAACTCAGTGCCTCTTTGCTTGACATCATGGAAAAATCAAAAGAAATCAGCCAAGACCTCATCAAACAAAATTGTAGACCTCCACAAGTTTGGTTCATCCTTGGGCGCAATTTCCAAATGCCTGAAGGTACCACGTTCATCTGTACAAACAGTATGCAAGTATAAACACCATGGGACCACGCAGCCGTCATACCGCTCAGGAAGGAGACGCGTTCTGTCTCCTAGAGATGAACGTACTTTGGTGCGAAAAGTGCAAATCAATCCCAGAACAAGAGCAAAGGACATTGTGAAGATGCTGGAGGAAACATGTACAAAAGTATCTATATCCACAGTAAAACGAGTCCTTAATCGACATAACCTGAAAGGCCGCTTAGCAAGGAAGAATCCACTGCTCCAAAACTGCCATAAAAAAAGACAGACTATGGTTTGCAACTGCACATGGGGACAAAGATCGTACTTTTTGGAGAAATGTCCTCTGGTCTGATGAAACAAAAATAGAACTGTTTGGCAATAATGACCATCGTTATGTTTGAAGGAAAAAGGGGGAGGCTTGCAAGCCGAAGAACACCATCCTAACCGTGAAGCATGGGGGTGGCAGCATCATGTTGTGGGGGTGCTTTGCTGCAGGAGGGACTGGTGCACTTCACAAAATAGATGGCATCATGAGGGAGGACATTTTTTTATTTTTAAGTGTACCGGCACCGCCCTGCAGCCATAAGAAGTTAATGTACATTTTTGTACGGGTTGATACAATTTTAGGAAAATTAAGTCTAAAATATCAGGGGTAATTACAAACTTTAGAAGCCTTTTAAACCTCATACACTTTACGTTTGCATTTCCTTCTGTGTAGGACATTTCCTGCAACAACAGGGTGATCATATTAAGATCCTAGACCTCTTGTACACAGGCCTGACTAATATTAGGCTTAGGGATGACGGAAACACAATACCCTTATGCCTGCAACTTGACAGATCGCCACTTGTTTTGGTCTTGCTGGAAATTGCAGTCATTAAAGAGCACTCCTTTGGGGTTTCAGTGGTTTGAAAGGGGTAATATTCTCCCACCGTACAGTATTTATGTGGACATTTCTTCAAGGCAAGGTTTAAAAATTATATGTAATATTGTGTATTTGAGATATAATATAAAAGTGCATACCACATAGAAATGCAGAGAAGTTGGGATGTTAAGTAGCGACTTGAATGCCTGTCCATTTAGAAGCTGTTCAGCAAGAAAACATGTTTACTGTATTTGTCCATCAGTCTTTAGATAACTCCCCTGTTTCTCTCAATTCCATTGAAAACAATTTAGAAACACCTACCTGTGAGATCATAGAGGCTGAAACAACAACAGAGGTAGCCCTTGGTCGCCGTCTCTTGTCTCTCATTACACCAATTAAAGGGTTAGTCCCAGGAAGGTGGAGAGTGGCATTAGGCTTAATGGCCTCCCTTCAGACCGGTCTGATGTGAATGATGCAACAATATCAAACTGGGCCTAACAACAAGTTGACTGTGCTGGAAAAATACTACAAACACATTGTTGATCATACTATGTTGACCTGTGACCTGAGAGTGAAAATCTTGATAAGGGCTGTTATTATCAAAATAGTTTGGGTATTGGTCTAGTCTCCAGGGAAAGAGTTTTGATTGCAGGTAGCCAGCCCTATGTCACATCAATGAATGGTGTGAAAACCGATAATGTTTGTGTTTCACTGGCTGAGTTGATTGGCTGATTTTAGATGATGGCCCATCAGTAGATTGACAGCTGATTGAACAGCTTATTTCACCATCCCCAATCCTACAATATCCCCAACCCTGTCTCTTTAATCATGTGAGTATTTGGTCATCATCAATTAAGAATGTGATCACATTGATTGGATGAAGATACATTTATACAATGATCAAATCCAAATGACTTCACAACAATTGTAACAATGAAAATCACCTCTTTACATGTACAGTTTAACATTATGTTTAGTTATATTTGCAGCACTATGTCAATGAACATACCCTGACAGTACTATTGTCTGTGTCACCACCTTATTAATAGGCATATACAGCGTGCAGTAGAATGCGTTAATCAGTTGATTGACAGGTGTAGACCTAGGCTACTGTGAAACTAGAAACGTTCCTCTAGTGTGGATGTTAGCTATAATTTGTCATTATAGATATGGTCTTTGGTGGCCCTTAGTTGAGATTTCCAAACTGTTATGCGCAGGCTACAGTAGCATACTCTACTTTCAGTTTGATGTTGGCATTTGAAGTCATCCTTGTTCTGCATTGAAAGCCTGTATTGTGTGGCTTTAATATGTGTATTTTCATTTCGTAAAGATGTCAAGATGTTTATGCATTTGAGCCAATGATCCAAAGACGATTTCACTGAGCTGACAAACTATGCTTTGACGTGTAAATTATTTGACTATTCGTTTTACTTTTTGAAAACATTGAACTAAATGCAATTACAGTACTTATAGGTCTAATGTATAACTACATCTATTAAAAAATAAAATTACGATCAGATGGTGGAACTCCTCCATTCATTCAGTGCGTCAATCAAAAGTAAAAGGACAAAATTGCAATGTATTCAAGGCTTAAAATTCCTCCGATTTTTTTATTTTTTTATTTTTTTTTATTTTTTAAAAATCTCTGACCTTATTCTCAGAATATAGAGTTTATATTCTATTTGGTTGTTTGTTTTCTCTTTCAATGGCAGAATCAGTTAGCATAACATCTATTGTTGATTGCTAGGTCTGTGCATGTTCTATGAATTTGAAGGGGGGTCACCCTGGGGTCATGATAGGGGCTGCACCAAATGTTATTATTATTTTTATTTTTATTTTTTTTTTTTTTTTTTGGGGGGTGGATCAGCTTAATATTGCGGAAAGAATGTTGCTTCCAATGTAATTGTCTGCATCATTTCCAATCCCCCATATTTTTTTGGGTAAATATATATATCCATTCACGTATGCATACATATACACATATATACATACACATACCTACATAGACATACATACTTTTTTTAAAGAGTATACCTTTATTATTATTCCCCGCAAACCCTACCACCGATCCCCCAATTGGAGTAAACTGATAAACATTTCTGTTTTTACCTTCAATTTATACATCTTATACACATTTTACAGACACAGTCTACTTTATAATAGTTCTCTCTTGTTTGTTCTTAGTCCTTCCTCTATTTCTGTTGTCCATCCAGTTTGATTTCCACTTGTAACTGTGCTATTTCACAATAGCTCCGCACCTATACACATTTCACAGATCCCGTATGCCCTACATTGTTTATCTTGTTATTAGTCCCACCCTTCAGCTCCACTCAACCTTTCCCATCTATCTTCCAACATCATCCATTTCGGATTTTTATTTGCCATATATTTTTCAACTGTGCTGTGATGCTTCACAAAAGATTTGAATCTTCCTATTCTCATAGCTTCCACGGATTGTAAATTAAAAATAAACATTTTTGCTAAAATAATTATTATATTATTGATTGATTGACTATGGCTTTTCAAATCCCCCAGTATTGCTATCTGTAGCGTTAGTTCTACGCAAATGTTGCAATTCTTCAACCATTCCTGGACCTGTGACCAAAAACGAGCTACATGCGGACAATACCAAAATAAATGGTCTAATGACTCTGCCTCCTCACAGCAGAATCTACAGAGCTGGGAAGATTGTATCCCCCATATATATAACATTCTATTAGTTGCAAGAATTTTGTACAATAATTTAAATTGAAAAATTCGAAGTTTTGAATCCGGCGTTGTTTTGCGTATCAATTCATAAACCATGTGCCATGGAATGGGTACATCGAAAATCTCTTCCCAACTATTTTGCAATTGATATGGCACAGCTGTAAGTTTTTTGGTCCTTAAATGAAATTGGTATATGTTTTTATTTATCACACTTTTCTTTAACCATTTATGTTCTTTAATATAAGGCCGACATACAAGTTCCTTACTTTTATCCCCTTCCACCTGCCTCTTCCATTTTTGTGGTAATGCTGCAATTAATTGGTTGTAATTTTGGGTAGAGCAGACATTTCCATATGTCTGTGTTAGCTGCATGTGTGACATTACTCCACCAGTCCTATTTATGATATCATTCACAAAAATTATACCTTTTTTAAACATTTCTTCGATAAATAGTTTTTTTATCAATTACTATATTTGAATTTAACCACAAGATTTGTTGTACTATTTGTTCCGTCCTTTCAGGTGGATTAAACTGAAATTGCAACCAACTTTCTAAGGCTTGTTTAAAAAATAAAGATATTTTGGAGATTATTTCCTTTTCAAGCAACCGAAAGTGAGCAGGTGTAATCTGAATAAAGGGAAAAAGGCCCTTCTTGAACATAGGATGAGACATTCGTACCAATCTACTAGAGAACCAGTTTGGATTTAAGTATAACTTTTGTATGACTGATGCCTTTAGTGAGAGGTCTAATGCTTTAATATTTAATAATTTCTGCCCTCCGAATTCATATTCGTTATATAAATAGGCCCTTTTAATTTTATCTGGCTTGCCGTTCCAAATAAAATTGAATATTTTTTGTTCATATAATTTAAAAAGCAGGTCACTAGGTGTAGGCAAAACCATAAGCAAATAGGTAAACTGTGATATGATTAAAGAGTTAATCAGGGTGATTTTCCCACAAATAGACAGGTATTTTCCTTTCCATGGTAGCAAGATCTTATCTATTTTTGCTAACTTTCTATAAAAATTTATTGGAGTGAGATCATTTCTTTCTTTTGGGATTTGTATACCGAGTATGTCCACATCACCGTCAGACCATTTAATTGGTAAACTACATGGCAATGTAAAATGTGTATTTTTTAGTGATCCAATACGTAATATGGTACATTTATCATAATTTGGTTTTAATCCAGAGAGGATAGCAAATGTATCTAGATCCTCTAAGAGGCCGTGGAGAGATTCTAGTTGTGGTTTTAAAAGAAAACATGATTCATCAGCGTACAATGACACCTTAGTTTTTAGGCCCTGGATTTCTAATCCCTTAATATTAATGTTTGATCTAATTTTAACAGCTAACATTTCGATGGCAATAATAAATAGATATGCCGATAGTGGACAACCTTGTTTTACTCCTCTAGATAGTTTAAAACTTTCTGAGATGTAGCCATTATTTACTATTTTACACCTAGGGTTACTATACATAATTTTTACCCATTTTATAAGAGATTCCCCAAAATTGAAATATTCTAGGCATTTATATATAAACTCCAGTCGTACTTTATCAAAAGCCTTTTCAAAATCAGCTATGAAAACCAGGCCTGGTGTCCCCGATATTTCATAGTGTTCTATTGTTTCCAGTACTTGCCTTATATTATCTCCAATGTATCGTCCATGTAAAAAACCTGTCTGATTAGGATGAATAATATCTGACAAAACTTTTTTTATTCTATGCGCCAAGCATTTTGCTAGGATTTTTGCATCACAACACTGAAGTGTAAGAGGTCTCCAATTTTTTAAATGGACTGGATCTTTATATATACCACTTGGGTCCTGTTTCAGTAATAATGATATCACACCTTCTTGTTGCGTGTCTGATAATCTATCATTTATATAGGAGTGGTTAAAACAAGCTAATAATGGTCCTTTGAGTATATCAAAAAAATGTTTGTATACTTCCACTGGTATGCCATCCAGTCCTGCAGTTTTCCCATCCTTAAAGGCCCCAATTGCATCAAGTAGTTCCTCCTCTGTAATTAGGCCTTCACATGAGTCTTTCTGTACAGATGTTAATTTTACATTATTATTAGGGAAAAAATCCATACAATTAGTTTCAGTTAGTGGAGATGGAGGAGCCTGAAACGAAAATATATTCTTAAAGTACTTTACTTCCTCTTTCAAAATATCATTTGGTGAATCATGCGTGACTCCATCATTTGTAACAAGTTTTAATACGTTTTGTTTGGTAGCATTTCTATATTGAAGATTGAAAAAGAATTTGGTGCATTTTTCCCCATATTCCATCCAGTTCGCTTTATTTTTATAATATATTACACTGGATCTTTCTTGAATAAGTTCCTCCATTTCTTTTTGTTTTTCCTCTAACTTATTCTGTGCCTCTATGGTACCGTTTTTATTGTTATCTAACTGTACTGTTAGTCCTTCAATTTCCTTTGTTAATATGGACTCTTTTGATCGAAATTGCTTTTGTTTTATAGATGAGTACTGAATTGCATGGCCTCTAAAGGCACACTTAAAAGTGTCCCATACAATATGGGGATCTGCTGTACCTATGTTATGTCTAAAAAAGTCAGTTATAAATTCTTCTGTCCTAGTTCTAAACAATTTATCATCTAGTAGGCTTTGATTAAATTTCCAATATCCTCGCCCACGTGGAAATTCTGTAAGAGTAATATATATGCCAATTATGTGATGGTCCGACCGCATTCTGTCCCCTATCAAACACTTTTTAACTTTTGGTGCCAGAGAGAATGATATAAGAAAGTAGTCAAGGCGACTAGCTTGATTAAGCCTCCGCCATGTATATCTCACTAGGTCAGGGTATTTAAGTCTCCATATATCCACTAATTCCAATATATCCATGACATTCCTGATTTCCTTAAGTGCCTGAGGGTGATAGTTTGTAGTGTGATTTCCTTTCCGGTCCATAGAGGTATTTAAGACCGTATTAAAATCTCCCACTATAATAATAGAGTCTAGTGTTGCTTGTAGAGTTGATACATTCTTATATATATTGTCAAAGAAGCTTGGATCATCATTATTCGGACCGTATAGGTTAATAAGCCATATATGTTTATTGTCCAATAACATATTTAAAATAATCCATCTACCTTGAGG
Source organism: Salvelinus namaycush (assembly GCF_016432855.1). Taxonomy (NCBI): domain Eukaryota; kingdom Metazoa; phylum Chordata; class Actinopteri; order Salmoniformes; family Salmonidae; genus Salvelinus; species Salvelinus namaycush. The sequence continues at coordinate 16,271,505 of NC_052340.1, read as the reverse complement.
ATCTGTTTGGATAAGTTGCACATTTGGATCAAAGTTATTATTAATTAAAACCATCACCCCTTTTGAATTTCTTTGCCCATGGGAGAAATATATTTCGCCCCCCCAGTTCTTTTTCCACAAAACTTCATCTAAAACTGTCGAATGGGTTTCCTGTAAACAGTAGATATTATAATCCTTCTCTTTTAGCCAGGTAAATACTGATCGTCTTTTCTTATTATCTGCTAAGCCATTACAATTGTAACTGGCTATACTTATTTCACCACTTACCATAATGAGACACACCTTTCAATTATTTTTATCAAAATATATGTTTGTAAACGTCCTATTAAAAAGTAACATAATGATTGAGTTTCTATATAGTTGTACCATGACATTTGCATCTCCACTAAGCAAACCTCCAATTGGTCCCCACTATTCCACCCGCCAAAAGCCCCCATCTCGAGTTGGGTTGTCATCCCAATGCCCGGCAGACCACCCCCGACCCCCCACATCGCACAGCCCCGGACCGACTGGGATCCATCCTTCGAAAAGTGCACACAGCGCCATCCACCGAACCGAAGCAGATCCATTGCCAAATGCATTTCCATCGCCCTCACCTCGATTTTTATTACATATTGCTGTGAATCATCCTCTATAGTCCCTAACATCTTTTACTTCTTCCTTCGCAACAGTTGTGGGATACACACATACACCCACACACATTCAGCCCTTACCCCCACACAACCATAAGCTCACCCTCTCAACAATTGCACCATCCCAGAGCCCAACTCAAGATGGGTCATGATTTACAAATGTACTTGCAGTTGCAGCTGCATGAGAAGGCCTGCAAGACCGCGCAAAAAATGAGCATAAATGTAGAGATTTATTTACCATTGTCACATCCTAGATGATGGAGGTCAAATGTACACCTTCTTCCTGAAACACCCACAATACGGTCATCCATTTTGACCATGTTCCCAAGCATCTCCATGCAGTCCGATTGGTTTCGTGCCACCAGGGCCACAATAATATACCCCCTCTCTGAATGTCCGAGTGTGACCCCCTCCCCATGGGTTACTGCAGCTAGTGTTGCCAGCACTGCCACTGCCTGGGTGGGGGCACCCCACCGGAATCCCCACCGGCTAGGTACAAGGTCGTCAAGGTTCTCATTAGCAGCTTTGAGAATTTCCTTGTTTATTATGCTCTCCCTTTAGGGGGCTTTGGCTTTGCAGGACCAACCCTGCCAAGCAGGCTCAGAATCTTGAGGGGGCAGTGCTGCTCTTGGTCCCTGACCTCATTTTGGCTGCATACAGACCGCTTACAGCATGCACATAAAACAGTTAGGGACTTCTCCTTAGTATCTGGGCCATTCATGTGGGTGTCTAGGGTATAGGGCCATGGACCGTACCATTAAAATAGGATAATAAATAATTAGATATAATTTATTTTAAAAATGTAGTTCCCCATGATAGGACAATAAATAAATAAGACGTATAATTCATTATAAAAGTATATCCATCATCTGAACAACATTGAAAGCCCTCTCATACCCGGCCCACAGCAATACACTGGCTCTGGGATATGCAACTATTTCATTACTCACTCACTCAACTTTCCAAACATAACAAATAAAAATAAACACACACCACACCATCCACACATACTGTGCCTTCTGTTTACTTAGTTTTTATCTTCACTATGTAGAAATAGTGCTTGTGTTCAATTAGTTATATGTGAAGATTTATAGAAAAGCTATATTTTGTATTGTATTGTTACAATCAGTAACCGGGCTTGAATTTTGTTTATTTTCCTCATCTATGAGAACTTTGTAATTTTTAAAATAACCATGGAGTAATCTTTGTGTCTCTGAACAACTGGTTATCAATATATAGTTTATCAACGACGAGAGCTACTCGTTTCGCTTTTAATCTATTTTCTTTGAAAATTGGATACAGAACTTTGCGCCGTTCTGCAATTTTTTTCGGAAACTGATCATTCATGCCAATTTTGGTCCCAGCAAGTCTTTTACCCAGGCTTTTAACCATTATTTTATCTTTAAATGAAGCAAATTTGGCAACGATTGGGCGTTCGTACCTCTGCCCTCTCTGTCCGAGGCGGTGTACACATTCAAGTTGGATCTTATCGATAACTTCGCGTGGAATCTGAAGCGCTGCAAAAAGGAACTCTCTAACTACAGATTCAGGAACCTCTCCTTCTTTCTCTTGGATACCTGTAAGTACCAAATTCTCTCTCATGGATCTAGTTTGTATGTCCAGTAAGCATTCCTTCAGAACGTTGTTCTCCTTTTTAAATTCATTCATTTCGGTTTCAATCTTATTGACTGTCCCTTTTAGCGCGTGTGTTTCCTTCTCCAAAGCCGCAGCTTTTTCATCACTCATCTCTAGGCTTGCCTTCAACTCTTTTATATCTTTACTAACTAATTCAAGTATACCCAGTTTGTCATTTATTGATTTTAACAGATCGGTTTCGACCTTTACCATTGCCGGTGGTGAGAATATTAGATCATCAGTGTCGGTTGAGGAGTCACGTTTTCGTTTTTGAATCGGTTCCCCTGTCTTACTCTCCGTCATGTTTGGGTGTTGCTTGTTTTCGTAATATTTGTCGATAAATGTCTCTAGTTTTAGGATTTGTTTTGTGTTATTATCCAGATTGAAGGTTATCACCCACCAGATTATTTAGTGCTAATATTTTAGTCTAATTTAGCAGATATTTCGAATATTATGTTTTATCTTGAGGTGCTCTACATAACTTCGTTCAGTCCGCCATTACCTTTACGTTACCTTTACGTCCGCCGTCTACGTCCTACCTGACTACGTCCTACCTGACTTCTGGATCTTCACCAAATGTTTGATGTATTATAATAATTGATTATGTTTGTTGTATTAATAGAAGGGGAAAGGCTATAAGACCCCTCCCACACTACATCTATAGGGTCCTGGACTACAGATTAGCAATATATATATATGATTTATAAGGTTTAATATTGTTCCACAGTTCTTTTCTAGTCTCTGCTTCTTATAAGAAAAGGTCTGAGAGATGTGTGTTATTGCAGTCAAAACAGGGTGTCCACGAGAAAGCGCAAGGCTAAAAGAGATTCATAGACACAGAACCCTGCAGGGGAGTGAAAGAGATACGAGACTAGTCAGACATACCACTATAAAGCAACTTTAGGGTGTGGAAAATTACTGCTGAGCCCTTAGAAAATACTAACTATTGTCTCTCCTGCAAGTTTGTATAACTGTATATGCATGGGATTGGTCTCATGAGTAGAAGGTGTTGACGTAGGCAGTTACATCACTAGGGGTTGACTGCAAGCATATTAAAGCAACTTGGACCCTTTCCTATTTTGCAGAACTTACTCAGAAACATGCATGCTATATTCCCGTTGTCAACTTCTGTCTGCAATTGCATTAATAAAGGTTTTTGATTGATTTACTTAAAGCTATTGTCTGATTGCTGATTTCACCAATAAGCAAATGATTGACAAGGAACAAGGAACCTACCCCAACACATTACGTTGTATTATTGATAATCATGTTTTATGTTGGACTTATGCTCACAATTGTTATTTGTCCAATGATTTATTCTGCCTATTGCTTTCTTAAACATATAGTATAATAAAACAATTGATAAAGAAAAAAAAGAAATCCTAACAAAAAATACCCCCCCCTACAAATGCCAAATTATTATAATTCAGTACCACGTAAGAGTTCACACAAGATGCATTGTAGCTGCATGTAGCCTACACTATGCTACTTGAAATGGTGCCCAGTGGACCTGCAGTCTGAGGTACAATGTAGCTAGTAGGTACTATATTGCATACAATCCCCTCTTCCAGCTGCCCTCTGGTGGCGATTCTAAATATTTCTTTAAATCCACCTGCTTTAGGATTATTTTACTCCTGTGACAAAACGGGTCATATTAAGATCCAACATCTGTAATTGGCATTTGGACCCGAGAGTTACATTTAATTAATTAACAAATAATTTCATTTTATTTAATAAAAAAAACTATTACATTTCAAAATGCACTGTACTATAAACTTCATAAAGTTGATATTGAAGTAGTTCGTATCATCTATCTACTTCCAATGTACTGTTCACAGGCCTCATGGCAGTTGACCTCTTGATTGTCACAACACACCTAGCCATGGGCATCATGCTCCCCCAAAATGTTGTAGCGGCACTGATGAGTTAAATGTATATATTTGAATGTACTGTCGCATGAGTAAAATAAATGTACAAGTTAATACTTGTAATTACCTTAATAAAACATTGTCCTCGAAACCTCTGTATCTTCCCTCACCATAGTACACAGGCCTGACTCATATTAGGCTTAGGAATGACTGAAACACATTGTCCTTATATCTGCAACTTGACATACGGCCACTTGTTTTAGTCTTGCAGTCATTACAAAGAAATGGGTCAAATTATGCCACCCTACTTATGGAGATATATATATATATGTTGTATGAGATATAACAAAGTGTATAACACATAAAAACACAGACATTGGGACACTAACTAAAGACTTGACTTGAATGCCTGTCAATTTTCCTCATGCCTTACATGCTGACCACACCGCCCACGTAGCTTGTGCGAGCATTGCAAAATAAATGTACACATACATGTTATTCAGTCATTTCATCACTTGGTTCTATTTTTGACGTGCGACATGCTGCAAGTCCTGCCTCTCCCATCTCCTCATTGGTTTTTAGGAGCTTAAACCCATGTGAGTGATTGAAAGATGAACTGAGGTCCACACTCCAGTCAAGTTGGTGCGGTTATGTACCGTCAAGTTGGTTGCCAATTGCCATATAATGTGCACAGAATAAGAAAACTGAAGGAGAAGACATTCGGGAGTGGACACGCTGTCACACAAGTGAATGGAAAGAGAGAGGGCTGGAGGTCGGAAATGGCGGCAAGTAGTGCGGGCGAAATAGAAGAAATTGAGAAAAACTTGGTGAAGCAACAGCTGTGCTGGAATGCGAACAATACGGGTGTCAGTTCTGACGGTATGGAGCGGGACGATGAGTGTCAAGAACCGGAATGGTCGGTAGTGAAAAGACATAGGAAGGAGAGAGATCATGATACAAAAACCAGTGGAGCGTCAATTAAAGAAAGCATAACAAGGGCCAAGGTAGGAAGCAAGACTAAGGATGTGTTGGAGTGGAAAGTGGTGATGGTGTTTGATGAGACCATAAGGCTTCACTTACACCCTATTAGACTAACTAATGTCGCAGAGAAAGATGTAGGTGAAGTGAAATTAGCTCTGTTCATTGGAAATGGTAGATTGTTAATATTCAATACTCCAATTTGCATACCGCCCAAACAGATCCACAGATGCAATCTCTATTGCACTCCACACAGCCCTTTCCCACCTGGACAAAAGGAACGCCTACGTGAGAATGCTATTCATTGACTACAGCTCAGCGTTCAACACCATAGTACCCTCAAAGCTCATCACTGAGCTAAGGACCCTGGGACTAAACACCTCCCTCTGCAACTGGATCCTGGACTTCCTGACGGGCCGCCCCCAGGTGGTGAGGGTAGGTAGCAATACATCTTCCACGCTGATCCTCAACACTGTAGCCCCTCAGGGGTGTGTGCTCAGTCCCCTCCTGTACTCCCTGTTCACCCACGACTGCGTGGCCAGGCACGACTCCAACACCATCATTAAGTTTGCAGACGACACAACAGTGGTAGGCCTGATCACCGACAACGACTAGACAGCCTATAGGGAGGAGGTCAGAGACCTGGCCGGGTGGTGCCAGAATAACAACCTCTCCCTCAACGTAACCAAGACAAAGGAGATGATTGTGGACTACAGGAAAAGGAGGACCGAGCACGCCCCCATTCTCATCGGCGTGGCTGTAGTGGAGTTGGTTGAGAGCTTCAAGTTCCTTGGTGTCCACATCACCAACAAACTAGAATGGTCCAAACGCACCAAGACAGTTGTGAAGAGGGCACAACAAAGCCTATTCCCCCTCAGGAAACTAAAAGGATTTGGCATGGGTCCTCAGATCCTCAAAAGGCTCTACACCTACAACATCGAGAGCATCCTGACTGGTTGCATCACTGCCTGGTACGGCAACTGCTCGGCCTCTGACCGCAAGGCACTACAGAGGGTAGTGCGTACGGCCCAGTACATCACTGGGGCTAAGCTGCCTGCCATACAGGACCTCTACACCAGGCGGTGTCAGAGGAAGGCCTTAAAAATTGTCAAATACCCCAGCCACCCCAGTCATAGACTGTTCTCTCTACTTCCGCATGGCAAGTGGTACCAGAGTGCCAAGTCTAGGACCAAAAGACCTCAACAGCTTTTACCAAAAGGCAAAAGACTCCTGAACAGGTAATCAAATGGCTACCCGGACTATTTGCATTGTGCCCTCCCCCCTTTTATGCTGCTGCTACACTCTGTTTATCATAAGCATAGTCCCTTTTACCATACCTACATGTACATACTACCTCAATTAGCCCGACTAACCAGTGCCTGTATATAGCCTCGCTACTGTTGTCGTGGAAAATCAATTCAAATATAACTCTTACAAGAACTTTGTGAATTCAAATATGCTTTTAATACAATTGTATAGCCAGCTGGAATGTCCCGCGGAACACACCCCGCTTCCCAGCCCCGGCTCCAACATTTATACACACATAGTATTATGTCCATCCCTTATGCAAATGAAGTTTCCTTTCTGAAGTCATTCACCACCATCTGCTTTCAATTAGTTTATAATGGTGGCCAGACCCTCTATCCCAGTGTGTCAACAGACTCTGTGTCCCTTCCCTTCACCACTAAATCAATGCACTCTTTGCTCTGTTCCCCCCTATCCTTAGGGTATCCAATTGCCTTAGGCGCCTATGTGTCTGGTCAGTTTCACTTAAATGGAATCAGCAGACTATGTGTTTCTTGTTCATTAGTGTCCAGTTGCTTTAGGCATATTTCTCTGGTATGTATGTTTTTTTAGTGGAATGGGTAGACTATAAATCTAGTGTGTCCAAGCGCCCTAGGCGCCCATGTGTCTGGTCAGTCTGTCAGCACAATGGAGAAAATAAGAGGGCCAGGACGTCCCTTAGTAGATCTCTATTACCACAGTCTCATGATCAACGTGAACATGTGGTTCGTTACTTTAATGTTCAGCTGTCTTATGTCTTTATATGTTATCCATGTGTCTTATGTTACTACTACACTGTATATAGCCTCGCTACTGTATATAGCCTCGCTACTGTATATAGCCTCGCTACTGTATATAGCCTCGCTACTGTTATTTTTCACTCTTTTTACTGTTGTTTTTTATTTCTTTACTTATCTATTGTTCACCTAATATCAAATTTGTTCTTAAAAATTGCACTGTTGGTTAAGTAATAATTTCACTGTAAGGTCTACAGCTGTTGTATTCGGAGCACATAACAAATACACTTTGATTTGATTTTGTTAGGGTATGTAGAAGCTGGTCAATTGAGCAAGAAAACACGTTTACTGTATTTGGCCATCAGTCTTCACAAAACAAGTCATTAGTCCACTGTATCTTTCAATTCCCTTGACAACTATTTAGCAACCTGTGAGACCAGGGAAGCTGAAACAAAAACAGAGGTAGCCCATGATTGCTGTCTCTCGTTAGACCAATTGAAGGGTTAGTCCCAGGGAGGTACAAAATGTTATTAGGCTTAATGGTTTCCCTTCAGACTGGTCTGATATGAATGATGCAACCATATCAAACTGGGCCTAACAAGAAGTTCGCTGCACCAGAAAGGTACTCCAAACACATTGTTGATCATATTATGTTGACCTGTGACCTGAGAGAGAAAATACTGATATGGTCAAGATTATGTAAAATTATTTTCACTCTCCGGTCTTGATCTGCTAAGAGAATAGAAAATACAGACAGTGTAGTTGCTAAGGTTCCTAGATTCTAAAAGCCACTTCTATAGCTACAACAATACAGGTTGGTTGCATACGCATTTCCATTGATGAGAGGAGAGGTCCCTGATGCATTCAAATTATACTCCTAACTCCTATAGAATTCTATGGTCACTCCCACTAAGGCCAACTTTGAATGGTACCTATCCCAGGCTTATATGTGCTGTGTGGGCAATAGCCTGGAGACGACGTTACACCAAGAAACACTTACCTTGATGAAAGCCCCCACCCTAAAGAAACACTTACCTTGATGAAAGCCCCCACCCTAAAGAAACACTTACCTTGATGAAAGCCCCCACCCTAAAGAAACACTTACCTTGATGAAAGCCCCCAACCTAACGAAATTGAAAGTGGCTTTCTTCTGGAAGCAAGTTACATGTTCCTCAGTACACAAACATGCACACAAAAACGAGCCATACCGTGCAGCATTGGGCCCATCAGGTCTTTTGACACATTCACTCACTCCCCCGCTGAAACATCAGCCACAAAATGTTGGCATCATTGTAACAGGTAGTAATCAAGCCCTGGTCTCCAGCATGGGAACAGAAGAGGAATACCTGGTGCTGTGGTCTCAGGTTGGACAACTCCAAATCATCTTGGCTCTGATACACACACAAGCTATGCAGGTCCATCAACCCATTTAAATACCTCTCACACCGTACAGTAACCTATGGATCATGAGAGAACCTTCATAAATCAGTAGAATGTTAATAACCTCTTTATTGACACTTTATGTAGTGTCCTGTAATACTTAGTTTGAAGTGTGACCCCGTCAGTCATTCATAACACATCCATAAAGACTGTATACCGCATGGCGCTGCACTTACTTTAAAGTCAGGCCCCTTCAGTCATTTATAGCACGTACATAAATGCCTTGTATCATATGACTTACTATAAAGTCAGACACCTTTGGTAATTCATAACACATAAAAAAGCCTTAATGATGTTAACACAAATGTATTAACACTTAGGAAATTATCCCCAACTACTAAAACATTATTTATTTATTTTTTTGTAAATGTAACCTCTATTTAACTAGGCAAATCAGTTAAGAACAAATTCTTATTTACAAACCCGGATGACGCTGGGCCAATTGTGTCCCGCCCTATGAGACTCCCAATCACGACTGGTTGTGATACAGCCTGGATTCAAACCAGAGTGTGTGTAGTAACGCCTCTAGCACTGAGATGCAGTGCCTTAGACCGCTGCGCCACTCGGGAGCCCTAAATAAGGTACTTCTCGCATGTGTCAGAGATCTCTGTTTCTGTTTAAAACATACATTTCCTTTTATTTGTATATTTAAAAAAGTCCAGCAATGAATTAAACATGACACAGGACTAGGCTGGACACATGACATTTTTAACATAGTTTTTTTTTCCGGATTAAAACTAGTTCATTGCATTTGCTGTGGTGCTCAGTTTCATAATATGAACATATTTCCCAGCTGTTTGCTGTTGTTTTGAAGTAATCATGAAAAAACAGGCCTTATTTTAGGGCATATTTCACCCTGCCAGCTCCTATTTGTTCTATTGAGCACTGTGGCATCAACTCGCCTAGCTTCCCAGCTTGTTCAATGTCACAATGCCTGCTTCGCTATTGTTGGCAATGAGACCTGCTCACGTTGTTTATAGTTAAAATGTAAACAACAACATAAAAAAAATATATAATCTTGTAACTCTGAGGTCGTCCCATTGTTTCCTAAAGGAGAAATATAGGCATGTCTGTCTATTTCGCCAAATATCTCGCAATGTGTATATTTAAAAAAAATTCAGGTCGGACGCTATTTTAATCGGGATAATCTCCTCTTTCTAATTATGTAAGTCTGGGCCGCAAGCTCCATTGTCATCAAGCGCTAGCCGGAAAATACTTTTTGCACTTGGAACGCTGAGCTCCACCCATGCCTCTCCATAGGAAAAGTCTAGGCAGCGAGCTCATTTGTCATCGATCGCTAGACCAAAAATAGTCAGAAGTTTTAATTTTTTCCGTACTTCCTCATTATGCAGCCATAAGCACAGTTGACACAATCGAGGTGCGGATGTTTACGTTCTACACAAGTTGTTTTTTCCCAGTTTCGTCCAACGAACAGATTGTAGTGGTAAAATAAAAAGGGATTTTTTTTGTGCCATTTAGGCGAAATGGAATTCTAAGCATCACTCCGGTCAAAACAGGCTCTGAGAACGTTCGAATCCATTCATTTGCCATGAGCTCGCGCTAGTGTTCCAGCTTAGCCAACATTCTTAAGACGTTTTTCAGCCTTGGGTGAATTTTGACTCGTTCTATTGTCCAGCCTAACAGGACTGAGAATAGTGTAGCTTGTCCCTGAGCTGGTGGATGAATGGTTCTTGCCTCTCTGCCTGCTGGAGGTACTGCATGTTGGTTCCAACAACTTTATCCAACAAATAAAGTTAGCAGGTCTGTTAGGAAATGCTTTTAACACACCATCTTGACAAGGGCATTTCTGTGCTAAACCATAAACTCTAAATGGGGAGATGAAAGAGGAATATACCCTGCTCCAAAAAATAAAGGGAACACTAAAATAACACATCCTAGATCTGAATGAATGAAATATTCTTATTAAATACTTTTTTCTTTACATAGTTGAATGTGCTGACAACAAAATCACACAAAAATTATCAATGGAAATCAAATTTATCAACCCATGGAGGTCTGGATTTGGAGTCACACTCAAAATTAAAGTGGAAAACCACACTACAGGCTGATCCAACTTTGATGTAATGTCCTTAAAACAAGTCAAAATGAGGCTCAGTAGTGTGTGTGGCCTCCACGTGCCTGTATGACCTCCCTACAACGCCTGGGCATGCTCCTGATGAGGTGGCGGATGGTCTCCTGAGGGATCTCCTCCCAGACCTGGACTAAAGCATCCGCCAACTCCTGGACAGTCTGTGGTGCAACGTGGCGTTGGTGGATGGAGCGAGACATGATGTCCCAGATGTGCTCAATTGGATTCAGGTCTGGGGAACGGGCGGGCCAGTCCATAGCATCAATGCCTTCCTCTTGCAGGAACTGCTGACACACTCCAGCCACATGAGGTCTAGTATTGTCTTGCATTAGGAGGAACCCAGGGCCAACCGCACCAGCATATGGTCTCACAAGGGGTCTGAGGATCATATCTCGGTACCTAATGGCAGTCAGGCTACCTCTGGCGAGCACATGGAGGGCTGTGCGGCCCCCCAAAGAAATGCCACCCCACACCTTGACTGACCCACCGCCAAACCGGTCATGCTGGAGGATGTTGCAGGCAGCAGAACGTTCTCCACGGCGTCTCCAGACTCTGTCACGTCTGTCACATGTGCTCATGTGCTCAGTGTGAACCTGCTTTCATCTGTGAAGAGCACAGGGCGCCAGTGGCGAATTTGCCAATCTTGGTGTTCTCTGGCAAATGCCAAACGTCCTGCACGGTGTTGGGCTGTAAGCACAACCCCCACCTGTGGACGTCGGGCCCTCATACCACCCTCATGGAGTCTGTTTCTGACCGTTTGAGCAGACACATGCACATTTGTGGCCTGCTGGAGGTCATTTTGCAGGGCTCTGGCAGTGCTCCTCCTTGCACAAAGGCGGAGGTAGCGGTCCTGCTGCTGGGTTGTTGCCCTCCTACGGCCTCCTCCACGTCTCCTGATGTACTGGCCTGTCTCCTGGTAGCACCTCCATGCTCTGGACACTACGCTGACAGACACAGCAAACCTTCTTGCCACAGCTCGCATTGATGTGCCATCCTGGATGAGCTGCACTACCTGAGCCACTTGTGTGGGTTGTAGACTCCGTCTCATGCTACCACTAGAGTGAAAGCACCGCCAGCATTCAAAAGTGACCAAAACATCAGCCAGGAAGCATAGGAACTGAGAAGTAGTCTGTGGTCACCACCTGCAGAACCACTCCTTTATTGGGGGTGTCTTGCTAATTGCCTATAATTTCCACCTTTTGTCTATTCCATTTGCACAACAGCATGTGAAATTTATTGTCAATCAGTGTTGCTTCCTAAGTGGACAGTTTGATTTCACAGAAGTGTGATTGACTTGGAGTTACATTGTGTTGTTTAAGTGTTCCCTTTATTTTTTTGAGCAGTGTAATAATACAAATCTAAGGGAGTTTTCCCCTTAGATTCGTATTATTATATTCCTGTTTCATTTACAAATCTCATGACGTGACGAGACATGTATTTAGCTACTTTAGCTAGCTAGCTAAATTTCGGCTAGCTATTAATTGCTGTAAAGTCACCAGAATTATTTGAAATAATGACTGAGGTGGCTACAGTATGTAATATATCTCAACGCTTTACTACAAACTAATGTAAACTACAATAAATAAAGGTTCACTTGTTTTTTGCTGTTAGGTTGGCACCACAATTGGGTATTTGATTTGCGAACTCATCACATGATCAGAGTCTCATCAGCAACACTAAAAAGTACTTCCGGGTAACGTAATTTCCGAAATATTCTAAATAAAAGTCCACCACGTAATAGCATAAACGTGTCAACAACCTGTATTTATTAATGATATGAAAAAGAATTGTCTAAAAATTAACAATGATTCATATTTGTTCATATTAAAGTGACATTTGCATTATATGTGGGTTTTAAAACATGTTCAAAGGTCATATAAATATCCCCAAATGTGAATCACTGTACAGTATATGGAATACATATTGGCTTATAGAGCAAAAACTGTTCTGGGTGCCGGAGTAAAAGTATTGTTGGGTGTACTCAACAGGGTCTGTAGAATGTATATCTGGCATCATTTCATGGAGTTCTGAATAATACGAAGTGTTGGCCTTTTACTCTCCCCATTCAATCGGTGGCCACAATGCGAATCACTCTATACGGAATACATAATCATCTTATGTGCGATTACTGCACTATAGAAAACCTTCTAACCAAACAATAGTGGGCAACTACAAAGTGCAAATATACAACAAAAAAATTATTCGTCACATAATGTGGCTTAAGCATTGTTGTGAACACAGAAAATCAAATGTTGCTGTTTTTCTATTTAAAAAGTTTCGAAGAAACTGGGGGAAACCGGAAAAACATGGGGGAAATCCGAAACTGGAAAAACTAAACTGAGAAAATGGAATTTGGGGGGAAAAAACCGAAGTAGACATGAAATTAAAACTGATTTAAAAGGACTCACCGACGTTTTTTTCTGTGCATGACTGCACTTTAGAGTTTTATCCTGCAGCACAGCATTTTGTGGAAAGTTGAGGTCAGGTCCAATATTGACTATGCACCCAAGAGGGAAAGAAGTTGGGCCATCCTAGAAATGTTTTAGAGAAATTTAATATCAAATTTAGCAGACGCTTTTAGCCAAAGTGACTTAGTAATGTGTGAAGAGATTTTTATGTATGGGTGGCACCGGGAGTCAATCCCACTATCCTGGCGTTACAATACTTTACCAAGATGCATGCCAAGTTTATAAATGCTTTGTGAAGCTTCAATTTAAAATGATTTATACGGCCTTTATTAAGCGTTGCTTATGCTACACTTTATAAAGCACAAGTTTGTCATATTTGACATGGGTGATTATGTCACACAGTTATGCCAAATTTATGAACCCTTTATAAAGCATAACATACGGTTATAGATTATTTGTAACACATTAATGTAGTGTTTATGAAGGCTTTATGAAGCCTTTATAAGCTGCATGTCATTTAAAGCGGGACAGATATTCCTACCTCAAGAAATGTGTAATTTTACAGACAGTCCAGCACATTTCTTCTATGTTTCTGCCTCTTCAGTCCAGGGTCCACTGCATGGTGTCGTTGCGAATGTCAGACTCCACTCGGTGAGGCACATCGATCTGCAGGTTGAACATGATTCGTTTTGTAGACTCCTGAAATAAGTGCAGTTGGATAAGGCAATTTTACAGCTAACTAGCTACGTCACATACTGATATTGTCTTTGGTATTATTGTGCGTAGCTATGTTTGCTAGCTAGCCAGCCAGCCCATAGAGAGAGCATTGCAATGTGGATTTTGTAGTCAACTTGAGATGCAACAGATTTCCACAGCAATTTTCATATGTTGCTACCATCCCTATTAAAAAGCCAAAATGAAACATTGGTTCACAAAAAAATATTGTTCTCACATATTAGTGTTATTTACATTATAAGAATGAGCATTTTGGGTGGATTTTTCATTTAAAAAAGGCCTTTTTTCATTTAAAAAAGGCCTTAGAACACCCTGGAGGGCATGTGATGCAAAATGGTATCTGTTTTTCCTCTATATGGTTTCCTTGACTCTGAAAATATCTAATTATCCCCAGGTATCCCCAGGTATTGGTAATCCTGTGCATATCACACCATGGCAGGCTTCTTTTTTTTTTATATCTCACAAGTATAAGAATCAAGTGAGGAGCTGAGTTTAAGCAGGTCATCATGGATTAGAAATGAGCAGGCTTCATTTTGGATTTAGAATATATGTATAATTTTGCATTTGAATGTAATAAGTTACATGAGTGCAGGATACAAAGTAAAATATTGTTTGAATTATGTTTTCAAGAGAATGAAAGCTGTCTATATTGGTGAGTATACTGTAGATGTGGGGAAATCTATTACTGAATCAACAAGTCAAGGAATTATCCATTTAGGTTGTCTGTTCTCTGTGATTTCAGAAATGTAACACATATATATATATATATGTAAGCTATAGTAGGAGGATTTGCTCCTCTTCTTCAAACATTGACAGCACATCTTTAACAACTCCCAGGACCATGGAAAACTCTACTCACTATAAGGTCTTTAGGCTTGCTGCATACGGTGATATCGGACAATTGAAGTACTTCTACTTTGCTGTAGTAACTGTATTATATTTTGTCATCATTCTTGCCAATGCTTTGCTTATTGGAGTTATCTTCATTGAAAGAAGCCTTCATGAACCCATGTATATGTTTCTATGTGCTTTGTTTGTTAATCAGTTGTATGGGAGCACTGGTTTGTTTCCTGCTTTCATGTTTTACTTACTCTCTGACACACATGATATTTCCCTTCTTTATTGTTACCTCCAGATTTATGTGTTGTACACATATGGTTTAACAGAATATAGTAATTTAGCAGTTATGTCCTATGACAGGTACATGTCTATTTGTTATCCTCTACAGTATAACAATATTATGACACCTGAAAGAGTTTGCAGCTTAATTCTGCTGTCCTGCTTGTCTTCTTTTTTCCTCATCGCCATCATTATCTCCCTGAGTTTGCGACTGCAATTTTGTGGTAACGTTCTAGACAGACTGTATTGTGACAACTACTCAGTAGTCAAGCTTGCCTGTTCAAATACTACACTGAATAACATATGGGGTCTTGTTGTCACTGTGCTTTATATTTCTTGTACTATATGTCCTACCATATACTCATATGTAAGAATTCTACAAATATGTTTAAAGTCTTCAAAAGAGACAAAACAGAAAGCATTTAACACCTGTACACCACATATAGCCTCTATGCTGAACTTCTTATTTGGCTGGTTATTTGTGATTCTACAAGGCAGATATGAAACTGCAGATCTTCCACCTATACTTCGCACAATTTTATTTGTTTATTTTCTGATATGTCCACCACTTTTCAATCCTTTAATGTATGGCGTTAGGATTGTAAAAATCAGGCATGCTTGTAAAAAGGTACTAGGCATTTACCCTAAAACATAACTTCATAGTTCCTTTTTCTAATGTTGAATTATGTGTTTTCTTACTTATAGTTGCTATAATTGAATGTAAAATTCACAACAAGTTTATCATGTATTGTAACTGAGAATGTTGTGTCATATTAGCTAGTTAGCTGCATAACTACAGAGCATCAAGGGGAGCTGCCCTCCCTACCTTCAGACTATGCTCAAACAGATGCTGAGTGGGATCGTTGGGAAGATCCTACACCCCAACCCATTCTGCCAGATCTGGACTCTTGGCCCATCTAACTTCAGGACAGCTGTGTACCTGCCCATCTTCCTAAAACGTTTGTCTTCTTGATTTAAAAACATTTTGTTGCAGTTTTCAAGTTAATTTCCTGCAGTTCTATACATTTTGCCATGAGGCAGAAATAAAGGGAATCTCTCACGAAGGTTGTATATTGCAGGTTTTTTCTGCAATGCATATGTAATGAGTGCTTACTTATTTTGGCAGTGATGGCTTATGACAGGTATGTCTCCATTTGTAAGCCAGTTGTATTTTATTCCCATAACCATTTTCTCTCACTTAGCAATTGTTAAAGTCTCCTGTGTTGAAAGTGCACCGAGGAACTTTCATGGTATATGTATCATAGCAAGTCTAGTGGTTTCACCTTTTGTGTTAGTTGTGCTCTCATATGTCAAAATATTACTTGTTTGCTTGAAAGCCTCAAAGGAGTCACGAAAGTAGGCTTTTAATTTGTGTGCTCCCCACTTGATCATATTCATCAACTTCTCTACAACCCTCCTTTCTGTTGTTTACAGTAACCAGAAATATCTGTACAGTTTATTCTGTTCCATAGCCATGGGGGAAAAAATACTATGCCCGCACTACAGAAGGCTATATTGGTCCGCTAATGCAGGACTAGTAAAGGCCCAGTGTGCTATTTTTGTGAGAAAAGAAGTTCTCCAAAAATATTAATATTTGTTATTAATTCAGATTTTTCAGGGGGTGCTGCATCACCCTCAGCACCCCTACTTCCTGTGGCTATGTTCTATTCCCACCACTGTTGCACCCTATCATATAGGGATTAGGACCAAGGAGATCAGAAATCTGAGCCTGAACTAGTACCAATTATGACTTTAGATGGTACAGCAGCAGGGCCAGGGTTACTGGTTTGAATCCCAGGACTGACAGGAATATCTGTCAAGACGTGAGCTGCCAGACCTGCTGCCAGAACTGAATGCTTATACTGTTTGTTTTATCATCAACATAATCGTTTGTATTGCATTTTAGTTATGTAAATTCTTATTTATTTCCGTTAAATGTATTTTACTGTCATAGTACTGTAAAGCACTGTAGTAAAGTCAAATCAGTGATTCTGCTGTGGCTCTGACCCTATGTTCTTCTAGAATGTCAGTGGATATGTACTGTATGTGTGTTTCAGGGGGGTTGGGGAAAGAGCAAAATGATGTAAGGTTCCAATAAGTTCTGTTTCCACAAATGGGCAGTAAAGTATTCCTCTAGTAGTGAAAGATCTATAGACTTAGATCAACATCACATCAGTGTATCTGTCCCATTATGGCATCTGCGAGAGCACTGGAAGCACCATTGAGGCAATCTCCATTTTGAAGTAGTCCATTTTCTTCTACTACTTCTACGAGTTTTCAAACAAACTGGAAGGGTGCATAATGCCACCTGGACAGTTTTTTTTTTAAACAGGTATTAAACCAAGGTTGGCTATTTACTGCCACCTGCAGTTACGGAAAGTTTGCTCATAAGTATAATTCATTGGCTGAGCCCCCAGTTACTACTTCAAAATGGTGAAAGTCCTCAATGCCGCAGCCCATGCTAAAACTGGCTTTTGGGCAATACAGTCCTCTATCTATCTCAATGGTTACATACTTTTTAGACCGGTCACTGAGCTAAAGATGGATCAGCCCGTCTGGCATTTGCCCTAACTACCTGGCCCGTCTGTTTCTGCTTAATTCTTAAATATATGTTCACACTGTCATTTAAGCACAGGTGTTGTTTAATACCACTATCCAATGATAATGTCCCTGAGAGGAAAAGCTTGTGAGTTGTGTTGGTTTTAACATAGAGAACGCCTACAGCATATCATTCTAAGTCAGTGGTTCCCGCGCAAGGTGTCAGCACTACCCCCCCCCCCCAAAAAATTACATAGTGCATCAGCAGTTCCTCTTGTCATGTTAGTCATTGCATACCTTAGAGAGCTATTTACAACTTGCCAGAAATGTACAGATCAACTAGCCCATGTCAGCTAATGTATTTATTTTTTTTGTCCATAGACATTGTTGTAATTGTTTAGTCACTCAAATATCACATGAATACACACGACATGGCAAAATGTATAGACTTGCAAGAATATTTGCTTTAAAACTGCAACATTTTCTTTGTACCCGATGACAAAATGTGTAGAATTGCAGGAAATAAGCATTAAACTTGCTAAATTCTCTCTGCCAACAAGAGAGGTGTGAACAGTTTGTGTCATAAACAGTGCTTGTGCCCATAGAAATAGATCAATGTTAAAATTAGTGCTTCAAAAATGGGGGGAAATTAACTTAAAATCAGTAGTTGGCCTAAGATAACAATTCACCAAATGTCTTCTCAAGTCCAATATAAGAAAAGGATATGTACAGTACATACTGTATAGAGTAGACCTATGAACAGCTATTTTCACTTAAATGTCCAATGCAGCCATTTTTATCTCAATATCAAAAAATGTATGGGTAACAACTTAAGTACCTTACTGTGGTTATTTATGACCACTTTAATTGAAAACAAACAAAAATTGCTTCTTAGCAAGGACACAATTTCTCAAGCAAGAATATTTTTGGGGACTGTCTGGGAGTGATCTGAGTGGGGAGGGGAAAACTGAAAACTTGCTGTTATTGGCAGAGAGGTTTGGAACTCTTTTTTTATTGGTCTGGTAACTACAGCATACTGAACGAAAATATAAACGTAACATGTAAAGTGTTGGTCCCATGTTTCATGAGCTGAAATAAAAGATCCCTGAAATTTTTCATGAGCTGAAATAAAAGATTCCAGAAATTGTCCATATGCACAAAAAGCTTAGTTCTCTCAAATTTGGGTCAGAAATTTGTTTACATCTCGGTTATTGAGCGTTTCTCCTTTGCCAAGATAATCCATCCACCTGACAGGTGTGGCATATAAAGAAGCTGATTAAACAGCATGATCACTACACATGTTCACCTTGTGCTGGGGGCAATAAAAGGCCACCAAAATATGCAGTTTTGTCACATAACACAATTCCACAGATGTCTCAAGTTTTGAGGGAGCGTGCAACAGGCATGCTGACGGCAGGAATGTCCACCAAAGCTGTTGCCAGAGAATTTTATGTTAATTTCTCTACCATAAGCCGCCTCCATTTTAGAGAATTTGGCAGTACTTTAAACAGGCCTCACAACCGCAGACCATTTGTACGGCGTCGTGTGGGTGAGTGGTTTGCTGATGTCAACGTTGTGAACAGTGCCCCATGGTGCAGGTGTGGTTATGGTATGGGCAGGCATAAGCTACGGACAACGAACACAATTGCATTTTATCAATGGCAATTTGAATGCACAGAGATACTTTGTCGTGCCACTCATCTGCTGCTGTTACATGTTTCAGCATGATAATGCATGGCCCCATGTCGCAAGGATCTGTACACAATTCCTGGAAGCTGAAAATGTCCCAGTTCTTCCATGGCCTACATACTCACCAGACATGTCACCCATTGAGCATGTTTGGGATGCTCTGGATTGACGTGTACGACAGCGTGTTCCAGTTCCCGCCAATATCCAGCAACTTTGCACAGCCATTGAAGAAGAGTGGGACAACATTCCACAGCCCACAATCAACAGCCTGATCAACACTATGCGGAGGAGATGTATCGCGCTGCATGAAGCAAACGGAGGTCACACCAGATACTGACTGGTTTTATGATCCACGCCCCTACCTTTTTTTTACGCTATCTGTGATCAACATATGTCCATCTTCATTCCCAATTATGTGTTATCCATATGTTAGTTCAGGGTTGGGAGGGCCAAGAGACCAAAGGTGCCAGAACGGAGTGCTCGGGTTGGGGTGTATGTAAGGTTTGATCATAGCCTGAAGGTAGGGAAGGGCAGTTCCTCTGGCTGCTCCGTCGGCAAGTACCTTGTTTGATATTGGATCTTGAAATCATGAAATGACAATAGTCTTATGAATATAGATTACAATACCTTAAGTGTAAAATTCTTAATAAGACATTCAAATATATAAAGTAATTCCAAAAACTAGGCTACTATGCACAGGTTTGGAGAAGATTGCTGCTGAACTGATCGGGACAAATGAGGACAATGATCAAATCAAATCAAATCAGCCATGGTGTTAAGAGATTTTAGCATGTGTGAATATACGTCTTTCCAAAACTCATTACATGGACTGGTGTAGTTCACAGAATTTCCAAACTCATGAGATCTGTTTTTATCATGACTTGTCAATACTTGGCTTTTACTTGTAATGATTAAAGATAATTGGATAGCCATTTGATCCAGTGCAAGCTATTTCGCACCAGGTCCTGCTATCAAAATCCTCCTCTCTCCTTCTCTCTCTCGCTCAAACGCTAAAGAATGAATTGTATTAGTAAATGTCCTACTGCTACTGTAGACCTAGGTCCAATCACTGCAAAAATGTCTCTGAAATGCATCCATACATATCAATAACCGTTGTTTTATATAGCTTAATAATAAGATAGATATTGGTCTCCACTACGACATACAGGTGTCAAGTGTATTAGAAATGCAGCCGTATGTTACACCTAAACTATAGCCTACTGTAGCCTATCAAAACTAATTGAACACATAGGTGTATAATATTAGATGTAGATGAAATTGAGAATAGTGCAGCCTGGTCTCATAAACTAGACGTAACATGGTAAATGTAAATTCAGACAACAAATTTGTATAATAATTTGTTATGTTTGGTATGGTTACATTAGACAAAAGGTTACTTAGGGAAAAAATTAAAGGAGGGTGGGTAGTTGGTTGGTTGCTATGAAACGTTACAAGTTGTAATTAGTAACATATCATACTAAATGGAGGGAGACCGATTTACATTACATTTACATTTAAGTCATTTAGCAGACGCTCTTATCCAGAGCGACTTACAAATTGGTGCATTCACCTTATGATATCCAGTGGAACAGCCACTTTACAATAGTGCATCTAAATCTTTTAAGGGGGGGGGGGGGTTAGAAGGATTACTTTATCCTATCCTAGGTATTCCTTAAATGAACTATGTTACGTCTACCCCTGATTACAGATTGAATAGTGAGGTAGCCTACAGAATGGAGTGCAATGGAGCATGAAAGAGAACGTTTTTAAAACAAACAAATAACAGGCACATTTTTCGGGATCTATATATAATCAAAAAAGAGCACTTATTAAGGTTTCCAATCACTGTTCAAAATTAGTTCAAACGAGTGAAGTCTTAACTGGATGAAAAACAGAGACAAAATGCAATATCAAAGTTTTTTTAATTGTTTGGGGAATGGCCTCCTCTCCGAGGGAAGATTTGACAGCAGGTCACATATGTCACATTAATGGAAGGTGTGAAAAACATTCATTTGTGTTTCCCTGGCTGAGTTGACTAGCTGATATGAGCTGATGGCCCATCAGTTGAACTACAAATGTAGGATCTTAATTTGAGCCAGTTTGCCTCAGCAGGAAAATAATCCCGCAGCAACAGGAAATGTGAATAATTATGTGGATTTTAATTATTGGACATTTTGTAAGGGTTGATACAATTTCCGTAAGAGGAAATCAAGTCTGAAATTTCTAAGTGGAAATTACAAACGTCAGAAGTCTTTTTAAACTTCAAATACATTACAAGTTCAACATTTCCTGCGTTGGAGGAAAGTTCTCCTGCAGCAGGGTGATCAAATGAGGATCCTACATCTGTAGGAAGTTTGCTGGAGATAGATTTTTGTCTTTGGGTCATTGAAGGCTGCCGGTGTGGGCATGAGGTATGGGTGAGATGGCGGACAGGAAAAAAATGAGAAAAGTGGAACTTGTTTTGAGTAAATATGAAATGGTGGATCACACATTACTTTTGGAGGAGCTACAGAAAGAAATTGAACATGATGACAGTGAGGATGAATTAACTGCGGTGGCATGTGCGATGAAGCCCACCGAGTTTGAACCTCATCCTGATGATGACAAAGATTATTCTGACCCAGTGGGAGTGATATTTTTGGAGAGAATTGATCCTTGCCTTTTGGCAGATCCATATGTGGTGTCAGGTTGGGTAACTCGAAGTGGAATCACGTATATTTTTTGCATTTTTGCCGTCCAGAGGGAGTACGCGCTCCGCATCACGTGACTAGGGACAAGAACTATGACTTGTTTTCCTCTCCAGAGCAGGGCACCGTTGAAAGAAGTGATAACTGGAGTGGTGAAAAGTGTTGAGGGTCAACTGAAGTTGAAGATTCCCGGTGAGGAAAAGTTGAGTGTAGAGGGAAGCAGTGTGGTGAGGAATGTTGGTGTCAAGTGCAAAAAGAGGCATACATGCTCCAGTAGTTCAGAGATGGAACCTGTCGAGAGTGAGGATGAAGTACCTGCGGTGAGGAACACAGAGTTCTGGCCTCGTCCCGAGGGTGATAGGGATGATTCTGGCCCAGTGGAAGTGAGATTTGTGGAGATAATGGATCCTTGCATTTTGGCTGAATCATATGTGGTGTCAGGTTGGGTCGAGAAGAGGTTGGGGACTGTTGAGTTGGTGAAGTTAACTCGGACAAGAATTATGACTTACTTTGCTCTCCGGAGCAGGGCGCCATTGAAAGGAGTGATAACAGGGGTGGCATTAAGTGTTGAAGTGGAGCAGTTGAAGTTGAAAGATTCCCGGTGTCTGTGACGCCTGCTTTTAGGTGAGACGTGGATCCAGTGGAGAGTGTGGGGAAATGGAAAATACATTTTCTGTCATCAAAAAGAAAGGGGGACCAAGGCACTCTTTATATAATTAATTAAAATGCCTTTATTTCTATGGCATGTTCAATGGAAACAAAGTTTAAAAACTCAGACGCATTTCAGCTGCATGGCCTTCGTCAGGGAGTACAAAGAAATGATAATACAATGTCCTCTTTTGAACAGTTTTTCCAATTGCCCCTGATAGAATGGTGGCGCGTGTACAACGCGAGGCTCGGTGTCTACCCAGATTTTGGGAATTAGTTGTAATTTACTTAACAGTTCTTAATGCATGATGCGAGTTTTTGACAACTTACAACTTCCACTGGAGATCGCGAAGATGCCCCGGGAGACTGAAACATCGCTGAAAGGAAGTGCCCGGAGGCGGCGTTGAGATCGTAAACAAAGGCGAGGGAAGCGGGGTGGCCTCCGGGCTTGGAAAAAGCTAACCCCATATCGGCTTTCACTGCCTAGCCTTTTCCTCACTAGCTTCCGGTCACTGGCGGACAAAATGGACAAAATACGACTAAGAATCATCTCACAAAAAAGGATTATGGATTGCAGCATCATGATTTTCACAGAAACGTGGCTAAACAACAGCATACCCGACAACGCTATTGGGCTACAGGTGTGACTTCTTCAGGGCTGATCGTACGGCAGAGGACTGGTAAGACCAGAGGAGGGGGTCTGTGCATTTATGTAAACAAAGCATGGTGTACAGACAG
This sequence comes from Salvelinus namaycush, assembly GCF_016432855.1. Taxonomy (NCBI): domain Eukaryota; kingdom Metazoa; phylum Chordata; class Actinopteri; order Salmoniformes; family Salmonidae; genus Salvelinus; species Salvelinus namaycush. The sequence goes on along the minus strand of NC_052340.1, from coordinate 16,248,280 downwards.
TAACATAACCAGGATTCACTGCTCAACCAATCGAGAGTACCTGATGATTAGGGGCAGGCCTTTCTACTTGCCTCGGGAGCTGACATCCATTGTTGTTACTGCAGCCTATATACCTCTGGATGCTAATGCTAAACTAGCAATGAAAGAACTGCAGGTTGCTATTAGCAAACAGCAACTGCACATCCTGATGGTGCTTTTATTGTTGCAGGGGATTTTAACCACTCAAATCTGAAAACTGTTTTTCCCCAAATTCCACTAAAATGTATCCTGCCCCATTAGAGGAGATAATGCACTAGACCACGTGTATACAAACATTCCGGAGGCTTACAAAGCCATCCCCCTCCCCCACCTGGGACAGTCTGATCACCTTTCACTGTTCCTACTCCCCAAGTATTTACCCCTCATTACTACAGCACCAGTTTCAACATACAGAATGGAGATTGTTTGCCTCAGGCCACACTTGACTCCCATACGGACATTGAAACATATGCTTCTTCCGTTCTGGATTACATCAACATCTGCATCAACAGTGTCAACACCCATAAACGAATAAAGACCTTCCCCAACCAGAAGCCTTGTATGAACAGAGAGGTAAAGACACGCAATGCTGCTTTCAGATTTGGCGATGCGGAAGCCTACAGCTCATCCAGGGCCAACCTGAAGAAGGGCCTCAAGATGGCTAAACATGACCACAAACTGCGGATTGAGGAGCACTTCAACAACAACTCAGACCCTCGACGCATGTGGAAGGGCATCCAAACCATCACAGACTACCGGCCAAAAAAACCTACCCCCACAGCCAGCGACATCTCCATCGCCGACGAGTTAACAGAAAACCCAAACATATGGCAGCAGATCCACAAGGTCTGCCATGACGGGTGACTATATAGTTCCCTTAAGGAAAAGCACCTTTAGTCAATCTGCTTTCTCTGTGAGAGCTTCCCATGTCTGGAATACACTGCCATCAGACACACATAACTGCACCACATATGAGGTCAATCAGATTTGTGAACATAATCCCTAGCTGTGTATTGCCGCTTTCCATGTTGTTTGTTGTCTGTAGCTTGTGAGGTGTAGAAACACTTTGTTGCTTTTATGAATTTTGTCTTGCTGCTTTTTGTTCTATGTTGCTCTGTCTGTATGCTACGTCTTGCTTGTCCTATGTTGCTCTGCGTGTGCTCACTGCTCAATGATTGTCTAGATTGTAATGGTTTTTAATAACCTGCCCAGGGACTGCGGTTGAAAATTAGCCGGCTGGCTAAAACCGGCACTTTTACTGAAATGTTGATTAATGTGCACTGTCCCTGTAAAAATAAAATAAACTCAAAACTCAAATTATAACAGTTTATGAGGGTTGGTTTAGTATTTTTGATGTTTATTGTTTTATTTTACATAACTATAACTATGGTTATTCCTGTAACTGTGTAATGGCCAACTAAGTACTTTTGCTATGGTTACACCTCTTTGGTCTTTCCAGAACACGGGTGTCCCTTTCAGAGGAGTTAGCAGGATGACATGTATGGTTCTTTCTGTAGAGTGCCAAGGTCTGTTACTATGGTCCTACATGCATGAACTTGGCTTAAGGCTAGTACAGATCTATGTTTTCTTAACTATTTCTGAGGCTCTACGGGTTCCATAACCTAATATGAAGCCAAACTAAACTTAGTGCAAGGCAATAAGATAATGGTGGCTAAATGCCAGAGGAGACGAGTCATTAAGAGGAGTTACTATGAGTGTGATGTAAGGAGGACAAATGTATAAGTAGTCTGTGCCAAGATTGGAAAGGAAGTTGCTTCATGAATCAGCTCGGCTTTTCTTATATTGTTAATAAAAAGTCTCGACAGGTTCAATCTCTGAACTACTGGAGCACATACAGTATGTCTCTTTTTGCATTTGACGCCAATCTTCCTCACCACACTGCTTCCCTCTACACTCAGTTTCTCCTCAGCAGTCATCACTGCACCTGCCTCAACAGTTAATTCGTCCTCACTCTCTTCACATTCAATTTTCTCCTCAAGCTCTTCCAAAAGGTTTGTGCAATCCCCAATTCCATATTTATTGCTATGTTCCACTGTCTTCTTTGTCTGCCCTCTTACCGCGTGTCTTCTCCATCCTAGCTTTCCCCCACATCTTCGTCTACGGGTTTTTGCTCCACCCTCATACTTAATTGACAAATTACGGTGGCTAATTAGTAAGGAACTGGTTATCTAGGTCTTAATTGAAAGGAAAAACCAAAACCCACAGACACCCGGCCCTCCATGGAATGAAGTTTGACACCCCTGCCCTACAGTTTATACACACAACTTTTTCCACCAATACTACACATTCCTTTGTCTCATGTCCTCCTGCACACTTCTCACATTTAGGAATCTCCCTCCTACACACTGCTGCTGCTTCTTGACACCTGAAACACCGTAATGGGTTTGGGACAGAAGCTCTCACAGGATAACTGACTACCTTGATCTTATCTGGCAAAGACACTGCATCAAAACCTCAGCATGACAGACAATGTAGATAAAGGAGGAAGGGAAGCACTGCTAAGGTAGACAATAGTAGATTTTGTTCGACATAAGGTACTCGTTGGTAAAAGAGGTAAATTGGTCATCAAAAAGATAGGGGACCAAGGCACTCTTCATATAATTCATTAAAACGCCTTTATTTGTATGGCATGTTCAATGGAATCAAAGTTTAAAAACTGACGTGTTTCGGCTGCATGGCCTTCGTCAGGGAGTATAAAGAAATTATAATACGGTGTCCTCTTTTGAACACCAATCAGCCCTGATTTGAAGAGGAAGTGGTTACAGCATTCATTGGAAAACACCTAGTAAAATCGTTACAGCAATACTATACACATTAAAAAGTGACATACTGTACGTATGTTATCAAAAAAGCAACTCAAAGCTAGAAGCATCAGAATCCCTAGAAAGGTTGTTCCAACCTTGAATATGACTGGGCAAAGTGCCAAGAATAGGAGAGCCATCTATTCCATAGTACACTAGATCACAGTAAACATGGACAACAACAGTCTAAACATAGCTGAGGGCAATGGAGCAAAATGTCCACTTGATGACAACAAATAGACCTATCACAACCCTACAGGAAAGGTAAGAAATCCATATCTTAATTTAAACCAGGGTACTACGTGGGCTGCAGTTTGTAAATCCCAAAACTTTCCCTTTGGTTTAGCTGTTTTAGACGGTCCCCTTTTCTAATTGAGGCAGGAACATGATCAATATCCATTGCTTGTAGGGAGGCAAGTTTGCCATGGTGTAAGGACATGTAGTGCCTTGCCATGGGGTAGACTTCATTGCCTACCCGTATGGGGTACTTGTGTTCTGCTAAGCGGTCTTGAAGGCGTCTCTTTGTCCGTCCAATGTGGACATTCCAATCTGTAGATGGCATGAGTGGTTTTGCAGTTAATTAAATGCTTGACGTGATACTCCATTTTAGAAGCTGTGTCAACAAAATACATTTTCTGTGCAATATTTCTTCAATGGTTGCACTGGTTGCATTTAAAAGAGCCCCTGGATTTGTGGTCTAGCCAAGTTTTTTGAGAGTCACCAGGTACATAGCTGTGAGCTAATTTGTCATTTAGGGTAGGACATCTGTTAAAGCTTAAGACTGGTGGCTCTGGGAAGACTTGGCGTAGTAGCGTATCACTTTGGATTATTCCCCAATTATTTTTAATGATTATTTTAATGTTCTCAGCTTCAGTGCTGTATTTTGTAACAAAGTACACTCTCTCTGATGCATCACGAGGCACTTCCCTTCGCAACAAGTTCTCTCTGTCAAGTCGTCCGGCCCTTATACCTGCATCTTTCAGGACCTGAAAGAATTCAGCAGATTTGAAACTGTAGTCTGTTTCCTGATCGCAAATTCTGCGGACTCTTTGGATTTGGCCATATGGAATGTTCTCTTTTAGCCTTTTGGGGTGAAAGCTGTCTGCCCTCAGAATGGTACTCCCATCTGTAGGCTTCCTAAAGACTGACGTGTGCAGACAACCTTTGTCATTTTTACTGATGTCAAGGTTCTAAAAATGAATGATCCTTGTTGTACTCCATAGTAAGTTTGATGTTAGGGTTAATGCTGTTAAGGTATTGGTGGAAGGAAATAATCTTCTAAGCCAGACCAGAACATGCAAACATCATCAATATAGCGTTCCCACCATATAATCCGGTCAAAGAACTGGTTTTTAGAAGGTTCCAAAATGAAGTTATTTTCCCATTTACCTAAGTACAAACCAGCGTAAGAAGGGCTGTAGCAAGCTTCCATGGCATATCCTTTGACTTGTTTAAAAATACAGTCCTTAAAGACAAAGATGTTATTATTAAGAGTCCATTCAGTCAATGAGACAATGAATTCTGTAGGAGGCATCTCAGTCTCAGGCCGGGTACTCAAGAAATGGTGCATAGATGCCAATACTTGTTCATGTTCAATGGTGGTGTATGGAGACTCCACATCCATGGTGACTAAAAAGGAAGCTGTACCTACATTGTTCATTTAACACCTGTGGTATCTTGAAGATAGGCTGGGAGTGACGGCAGAACAGGCATAAAAAAGTAATCAATGTACTTGGAAATGGGTTCTGTCAGACTTTCATTACCTCTAATGACTGGTTTGCCTGGGGGGTTTTCAAGATTCTTGTGGACTTTTGTAAGAAGATAAAAAGAAGCCATATGCGAACTGTCATTGAAAAGAAATGTGAACTCATTGTCTGACATGTAGCCATTCTCCTTAGCTTCTGTGAGGACTCCTTTCAAATCAGTTTTTAAGTCCTCTGTTGGGTTGACGGTAGGCTTCTGTAAGATATTTGTCACCTTTGTCTGCTTTTTTAACCACAATACATCCATTTTTGGACAATGATTCATCTGCATCCCTCTCTGTCTTAGAAAGATGACATTGTGTTTGGTTAGAGTACATTTTTCTCTCAAACAGATTCTCTACACCAAAATTCTTGGTAAATGTATTTAGTGTGGCATTCTGGACAATAGGACAAAAGGTGGACTTAAAATGTGTTTTTGAGGGCACAGAATCTGCCTGACCTGAAACACTGGTGTCAGTAGTTGGAGAGATGTTTTGCTTGTACCAGGCCTTCAGATGTAGATTCCTGTAGAAAGTAAATAGGTCAATCTTTGTATTTAATTAATTAGTTGTGTATGTGATGGCAAAGGACAGTGTACTATGGAATAGATGGCTCTCCTGTTCTTGGCACTTTGCTCAGTTAAGTTCAAGGTTGGAACAACCTTTCTAGGGATTCTGATGCTTCTAGCTTTGAGTTGCTTTTTTGATAACATTGTAGCGGTATTTATTAGAGAGGTGTAAAAATAAAGATTTTGTTCGGACGCCAGGCAGGTATTAATCATACCGAAAGGAAAAGAGTAGAAGAGAGAGTACCACTACCAGACACACAGACATCAGCAGAAGAAACTGCCTAGAGTTTAGCCTGTTTGCCAGATAGCCAGTTGAGAGAAAAAAGAAGACACCATATAAAACCCACGTCACAGAACAGGGGTAACCCCACCATTAATACCTCATACAATAATAATAATAATAATAATAACAATAATAATGGCAGAGCAATTGAACGGCAACTTCATAGAAACAATTTACATGAAAAACCAAGTCATCAAGAGAGGATTTGCAATAATCTGTTTTACCTTCCAGTGGAGGAGTGCAGAGGCTCTGAATGTGGGGGGTGTTCATAGACAAAACAAAGGTCTTAAAATGTCCACAATCTTCTCTGCCACCTGTCAGAGAAGAGGGAACGATAGAGGGAAAAGAAAGAGAGAAAGAGAGATATTAGCTGTTGACTTCAGGCTTGCAGTTGTACTGTCTGACCATCTGATGTTTTGTTGGTTTGTATGTCAAAGCTTCGCGACAATGTTGCTACTAATTCATGCGATCCATAACCGGTGCAGTCCCAAACGATAACAACCACGACCTAGAGCGGTCACACCGATGATTAAGTTAAACACTATAAACTAAACACGCTGAAAACAAACAGACTATTACAGCATAGCACACACAATCAAACTGTCACGCCAACCAATAGCTCCCTCCCAGAGAGCTGAAAGAGCTATCTCCTCCTTCCTTACTGCTGATGCGCTCTTAAAGTGGCAGCGCACGGTGAAGGCTCCGTGCAGGATTTCGCCACAACATATGTACAGTATTTCACTTTTTAATGTGTATAGTATTGCTTATTAGGTGTTGTCCAATGAACGTTGTAACCAATCCCTCTTCATTTTTTTTTTTAGATTAGATTCAACTTTATTGTCATTGAACAAGTACAGTAGAACGAAATGCAGTTAGCATCTGACCAGAAGTGCAAATAAGAGTGCAAAAATGTACAACTGAAACAATGAAGTACAATGTATGTTATTAAATGGGATGTATAAATGGCAAGTACAAATGGCAAGTCTAAATGTGCAATGAAGGCAAATTGAAAGTGCAAAGAGACACGCAACTGAAATGCAGGAATAGCAGCAATGAGGCTACCGAGGTAGACATGTACAACTGAATAATGCCCTTAATCAGACAAAGCAAAGCAATGTCAGAGTCCAGTAGTACCGTGAAGAGTGCAAAGAGAGTAGTGCAACAAGGTCCCTGAAAGGCAGTACTAAGCGGTGGGCGGGTGGATATGGCTGGTGCCGTGTCACAGAGTTCAGCAGGGTTACAGTAGCTAGAAAGAAACATTCTTGAGCCTGCTAGTGTGGGAACGTAGAGACCTGTACCGCCTGCCTGATGGTAAGAGGGCAAACAGTTTGTGGCGTGGATGTGAAGGGTTCCTGATGATGCCGCGCGCCCTACGCAGACACTGCTTGCGCTGGAGGTCTACGATGGCAGGGAGTTGGGCACTAGTGATGTGCTGGGCGGTTTTCACCACCCGTTGCAGGGCCTTCCGGGCGGCCACGGAGCATCCACCAAACCACACTGTGGCACAGTTTTGTCAGAATGCTCTCGACCATGCAGCGGCTAAGATCTTGGGAGACAGGTGGGCCTTCTTCAGCCTCCTCAAAAAGTACAGGCGCTACTGCGCCTTTTTGACCAGGATTGAGGTGTTGAAGGTCCAGGAGAGGTCCTCTGAGATGTAGACACCCAGGAATATAAAGCTGGGCACACGCTCCACCTCAGTGCCATCAATGAGAACTGGGGCGTGGCTGCAGCTTTTAGACTTCCTGTAATCCACAATGAGCTCCTTGGTTTTCTTTGCATTGAGGGCCACGTTGTTGTCAGAGCACCATGCAGCCAGATGCTTGACCTCCTCCCTGTACGCTGACTCGTCATTGTCATTGATCAGGCCTACCACCATGGTGTCGTCTGCAAACTTGACGATGGTGTTGGAACCGTGTACAGGAATGCAGTTGTAGGTGAAGAGGGAGTACAGGAGGGGGCTCAGCACGCAGCCCTGTGGCACACCGGTGGTCAGGTGAAGTTATCTAACCTGACAGACTGGGGTCTGTTGGTTATGAAGTCCAAAGTCCAGTTACAGAGAGAGCGGATGATCCCTAGGTCTTGGGGTTTGTGTGACCAGCCTAGAGGGAATGACTGTATTGAATGCTGAGCTAAAATCTATGAACAGTATTCTCACATAGGTGTTGGTTTTGTCAAGGTGGGTCAGGGCAGAGTGTAAAGCTGTGGAGATGGCGTCCTCTGTAGACCTGTTCGGTCGGTAGGCAAACTGGTGGGGATCCAGTGTTGGAGGGAGGCAGGACTTAAGGTAGGCCAAAACCAGTCTTTCGAAGCACTTCATGATCGTGGGGGTGAGTGCAACAGGTCGGAAGTCATTCAGGCTTGATGCAGTCGACTGCTTCGGCACTGGCACAATGGTTGCGGTCTTAACGCACTTGGGGACAACCGCCTCGGCCAATGACAGGTTGAAATGTCAGTGAAGACCTCGGTCAGCTGCCCAGCACATGCTCTGAACACACGAACGGGGACGCCATCAGGACCAACAGCCTTGTGTGCATTCACCCTGCTCAGTGCAGGCAACACATCTGCGATGGATAGTCTGAGGGGGAGGTCGTCTTGGGGGAGCTCAGCTTTGATGGCTGGATCTTTGTTGTCCCTGTCGAAGTGAGCATATAACCTGTTTAACTCATCGGAGATGGAGACGTCGCTGGCTGTGGGGGTAGGTTTTTTTGGCCGGTAGTCTGTGATGGTTTGGATGCCCTGCCACATGCGTTGAGGGTCGGAGTTATTGTTGAAGTGCTCCTCAATCCGCAGATTGTGGTCATGTTTAGCCATCTTGAGGCCTTTTTTCAGGTTGGCCAGGGATGAGCTGTAGGCTTCTGCATCGCCAGATCTGAAAGCAGCATTGCGTGTCTTTACCTCTCTGTTCATACAAGGCTTCTGGTTGGGGAAGGTCTTTATTAGTTTATGGGTGGTGACATTGTTGATGTTGATGTAATCCAGAACAGAAGAAGCATATATTTCAATGTCCGTATGGGAGTCAAGGATGGCCTGAGTGGCAAACAATCTCCAGTCTGTATGTTGAAACTGGTGACCCTCTGACCACACTTTGACTGTCCTCACTGATGGTTTCACGTGTTTAATGAGGGGTAAATACTTGGGGAGTAGGAACAGTGATCAGACTGTCCCAGGTGGGGGAGGGGAATGGCTTTGTAAGCCTCCGGAATGTTTGTATAGCATTCGCATCCAGAGGCATATAGGCTGCAGTAACAACAATGGATGTAAGCTCCCGAGGCAAGTAGAAAGGCCTTCACCTAATCATCAGGTACTCTAGATTGGTTGAGCAGTGACTCCCAGTTATGTTACTGTCTGTACACCATGCTTTGTTTACATACATGCACAGACCACCTCCTCTGGTCTTACCAGTCCTCTGCTGTACGATCAGCCCTGAAGAAGTCACACCTGTAGCCCAATAGCGTTGTCAGGTATGCTGTTGTTTAGCCACGTTTCCGTGAAAATCATGATGCTGCAATCCATAATCCTTTTTTGTGAGATGATTCTTAGTCGTATTTCGTCCATTTTGTTCGCCAGTGATTGGACGCTAGCGAGGAAAAGGCTAGGTAGTGAAAGCCGATGTGGGTTAGCTTTTGCCAAGCCCGGAGGCCACCCTGCTTCCCTCTCCTTTGTTTACGATCTTGACGCTGCCTCCGGGCATTTCCTCTCAGCGATGTTTCAGTCTCCCGGGGCATCTTCGCGATCTCCAGTGGAAGTTGTAAGTTGTCAAAAACTCTCTTTGTGCACTGTGTTCCAATATCCAGGAGTTCTTGTAAGCTAAACTGCTCAAAAAAATAAAGGGAACACTTAAACAACACAATGTAACTCCAAGTCAATCACACTTCTGTGAAATTAAACTGTCCACTTAGGAAGCAACACTGATTGACAATACATTTCACATGCTGTTGTGCAAATGAATAGACAACAGGTGGAAATTATAGGCAATTAGCAAGACACCCCCAATAAAGGAGTGGTTCTGCAGGTGGTGACCACAGACCACTTCTCAGTTCCTATGCTTCCTGGCTGATGTTTTGGTCACTTTTGAATGCTGGCGGTGCTTTCACTCTAGTGGTAGCATGAGACGGAGTCTACAACCCACACAAGTGGCTCAGGTAGTGCAGCTCATCCAGGATGGCACGTCAATGCGAGCTGTGGCAAGAAGGTTTGCTGTGTCTGTCAGCGTAGTGCCCAGAGCATGGAGGCGCTACCAGGAGACAGGCCAGTACATCAGGAGACGTGGAGGAGGCCGTAGGAGGGCAACAACCCAGCAGAAGGACCGCTACCTCCGCCTTTGTGCAAGGAGGAGCACTGCCAGAGCCCTGCAAAATGACCTCCAGCAGGCCACAAATGTGCATGTGTCAGCATATGGTCTCACAAGGGGTCTGAGGATCTCATCTCGGTACCTAATGGCAGTCAGGCTACCTCTGGCGAGCACATGGAGGGCTGTGCGGCCCCACAAAGAAATGCCACCCCACACCATGACTGACCCACACCAAACCGGTCATGCTGGAGGATGTTGCAGGCAGCAGAACGTTCTCCACTGCGTCTCCAGACTCTGTCACGTCTGTCACATGTGCTCATGTGCTCAGTGTGAACCTGCTTTCATCTGTGAAGAGCACAGGGCGCCAGTGGCGAATTTGCCAATCTTGGTGTTCTCTGGCAAATGCCAAACGTCCTGCACGGTGTTGGGCTGTAAGCACAACCCCCACCTGTGGACGTCGGGCCCTCATACCACCCTCATGGAGTCTGTTTCTGACCGTTTGAGCAGACACATGTACATTTGTGGCCTGCTGGAGGTCATTTTGCAGGGCTCTGGCAGTGCTCCTCCTTGCACAAAGGCGGAGGTAGCGGTCCTGCTGCTGGGTTGTTGCCCTCCTACGGCCTCCTCCACGTCTCCTGATGTACTGGCCTGTCTCCTGGTAGCGCCTCCATGCTCTGGACACTACGCTGACAGACACAGCAAACCTTCTTGCCACAGCTCGCATTGATGTGCCATCCTGGATGAGCTGCACTACCTGAGACACTTGTGTGGGTTGTAGACTCCGTCTCATGCTACCACGAGAGTGAAAGCACCGCCAGCATTCAAAAGTGACCAAAACATCAGCCAGGAAGCATAGGAACTGAGAAGTGGTCTGTGGTCACCACCTGCAGAACCACTCCTTTATTGGGGGTGTCTTGCTAATTGCCTATAATTTCCACCTTTTGTCTATTCCATTTGCACAACAGCATGTGAAATTTATTGTCATTCAGTGTTGCTTCCTAAGTGGACAGTTTGATTTCACAGAAGTGTGATTGACTTGGAGTTACATTGTGTTGTTTAAGTGTTCCCTTAATTCTTTTGAGCAGTGTATATAAAGTGTACATCAGGCTGTACTGAGTGAATAAACTAAGAACTGTTAAGTAAATTACAACTAATTCTCAAAATCTGGGTAGACGCCGAGCCTTGCGTTGTACACGCGCCGCCATTCTATCAGGGGCGATTGGGAAAAGCTGTTCAAAAGAGGACATTGTATTATCATTTTTTTGTTTTTTGTACTCCCTGACGAAGGCCATGCAGCCGAAACACAGCAGAGTTTTAAAACTTTTTTTCCATTGAACATGCCATACAAATAAAGGCATTTTAATTAATTATATAAAGAGTGCCTTGGTCCCCCTTTATTTTTGATGACAGACAATGTCTTCTCCATTTCCCCACACTCTCCACTGGATCCACGTCTCACCTAAAAGCAGGCGTCACAGACACCGGGAATCTTTCAACTTCAACTGCTCCACTTCAACACTTAATGCCACCCCTGTTATCACTCCTTTCAATGGCGCCCTGCTCCGGAGAGCAAAGTAAGTCATAATTCTTGTCCGAGTTAACTTCACCAACTCAACAGTCCCCAACCTCTTCTCGACCCAACCTGACACCACATATGATTCAGCCAAAATGCAAGGATCCATTATCTCCACAAATCTCACTTCCACTGGGCCAGAATCATCCCTATCATCCTTGGGACGAGGCCAGAACTCTGTGTTCCTCACCGCAGGTACTTCATCCTCACTCTCGACAGGTTCCATCTCTGAACTACTGGAGCATGTATGCCTCTTTTTGCACTTGACACCAACATTCCTCACCACACTGCTTCCCTCTACACTCAACTTTTCCTCACCGGGAATCTTCAACTTCAGTTGACCCTCAACACTTTTCACCACTCCAGTTATATCTCCTTCCAACGGTGCCCTGCTCTGGAGAGGAAAGCAAGTCATAGTTCTTGTCCTCAGTCACGTGATATGGAGTGCATTCTCCCTCTGGACGGCAGAAATGCAAAAAATCTACGTGATTCCACTTCGAGTTACTTTCACCGACCCAACATTCCCCAACCTCTTCTCCACCCAACCTGACACCACATATGGATCTGCCAAAAGGCAAGGATCAATTCTCTCCAAAAATATCATTCCCACTGGGTCAGAATCGTCTTTGTCATCATCAGGATGATCACACATGCCACCGCAGTTAATTCATCCTCACTGTCATGATGTTCAATTTCCTTCTGTAGCTCCTCCAAAAGTTATGTGTGATCCACCATTTCATATTTACTCAAAACAAGTTCCACTTTTCTCCTTTTTTTCCCCCTTGTCCGCCATCTACTCCATCAGATCTTCCACAAGGCATGTCCATTTCATATTTACTTATATGTTCCACTTTTCTAATTTTTTTCCTGTCCGCCATCTCACCCATACCTCATGCCCACACCGGCAGCCTTCAATGACCCAAAGACAAAAATCTGTCTCCAGCAAACTTCCTACAGATGTAGGATCTTCATTTGATCACCCTGTTGCAGGAGAACTTTCCTCTAATGCAGGAAATGTCGAACTTGTAATGTATTTGAAGTTTAAAAAGACTTCTGAAGTTTGTAATTTCCACTTAGAAATTTCAGACTTGATTTCCTCTTACGGAAATTGTATCAACCCTTACAAAATGTCCAATAATTAAAATCCACATAATTATTCACATTTCCTGTTGCTGCAGGATTATTTTCCTGCTGAGGCAAACTGGCTCAAATTAAGATCCTACATTTGTAGTTCAACTGATGGGCCATCAGCTCATATCAGCTAGTCAACTCAGTCAGGGAAACACAAATGAATGTTTTTCACTGTAACGATTGTTCTCCTCCTCGTCTGAGGAGGAGCATGGATCGGACCAAAACGCAGCTTGTGGAGAATACATGTTTGATTTATTTTAAAGAAGACGAAACGAAGAACACTGACAAACTATACAAAACAACAAACGACGTCAACAGACCTGAACATGTGAACTTACATATAACGAAGAACGCACAAACAGGTACAGACTAAACAAACGAAACAGTCCCGTGTGGTACAAACACTGACACGGAAGACAATCACCCACAAACAAATGGTGTGAACAGCCTACCTTAATATGGTTCTCAATCAGAGGAAACGTCAAACACCTGCCCCTGATTGAGAACCATATCAGGCTAATTAAACATGAACCCAACATAGAAACACATAACATAGAATGGCCACCCAGCTCACGTCCTGACCAACTAAACAAAGACAAAACAAAGGAAATAAGGTCAGGAACGTGACATTCACACCTTCCATTAATTTGACATATGTGACCTGCCGTCAAATCTTCCCTCGGAGAGGAGGCCATTCCCCAAACTATTTTAATAAACTTTGATATTGCATTTTGTCTCTGTTTTTCATCCAGTTAAGACTTCACTCGTTTGAACTAATTTTGAACAGTGATTGGAAACCTTAATAAGTGCTATTTTTTGATTATATATAGATTCCCAAAAATTTTCATGTTATTTGTTTGTTTTAAAATCGTTCTCTTTCATGCTCCATTGCACTCCATTCCGTAGGCTACCTCACTATTCAATCTGGAATCAGGAGTAGACGGAACATAGTTCATGTAAATCGGTCTCCCTCCATTTAGTATGATATGTTGCTAATTACAACTTGTAACGTATCATAGCAACCAACCAACTACCCACCCACCTTTAATTTTTTCCCTAAGTAACCTTTTGTCTAATGTAACCATACCAAACATAACAAATTATTATACAAATTTGTTGTCTGAATTTACATTTACCATGTTACGTCTAGTTTATGAGACCAGGCTGCACTATTCTCAATTTCATCTACATCTAATATTATACACCTATGTGTTCAATTAGTTTTGATAGGCTACAGTAGGCTATAGTTTAGGTGTAACATACGGCTGCATTTCTAATACACTTGACACCTGTATGTCGTAGTGGAGACCAATATCTATCTTATTATTAAGCTATATAAAACAACGGTTATTGATATGTATGGATGCATTTCAGAGACATTTTTGCAGTGATTGGACCTAGGTCTACAGTAGCAGTAGGACATTTACTAATACAATTCATTCTTTAGCGTTTGAGCGAGAGAGAGAAGGAGAGAGGAGGATTTTGATAGCAGGACCTGGTGTGAAATAGCTTGCACTGGATCAAATGGCTATCCAATTATCTTTAATCATTACAAGTAAAAGCCAAGTATTGACAAGTCATGATAAAAACAGATCTCATGAGTTTGGAAATTCTGTGAACTACACCAGTCCATGTAATGAGTTTTGGAAAGACGTATATTCACACATGCTAAAATCTCTTAACACCATGGCTGATTTGATTTGATTTGATCATTGTCCTCATTTGTCCCGATCAGTTCAGCAGCAATCTTCTCCAAACCTGTGCATAGTAGCCTAGTTTTTGGAATTACTTTATATATTTGAATGTCTTATTAAGAATTTTACACTTAAGGTATTGTAATCTATATTCATAAGACTATTGTCATTTCATGATTTCAAGATCCAATATCAAACAAGGTACTTGCCGACGGAGCAGCCAGAGGAACTGCCCTTCCCTACCTTCAGGCTATGATCAAACCTTACATACACCCCAACCCGAGCACTCCGTTCTGGCACCTTTGGTCTCTTGGCCCTCCCAACCCTGAACTAACATATGGATAACACATAATTGGGAATGAAGATGGACATATGTTGATCACAGATAGCGTAAAAAAAAGGTAGGGGCGTGGATCATAAAACCAGTCAGTATCTGGTGTGACCTCCGTTTGCTTCATGCAGCGCGATACATCTCCTCCGCATAGTGTTGATCAGGCTGTTGATTGTGGGCTGTGGAATGTTGTCCCACTCTTCTTCAATGGCTGTGCAAAGTTGCTGGATATTGGCGGGAACTGGAACACGCTGTCGTACACGTCAATCCAGAGCATCCCAAACATGCTCAATGGGTGACATGTCTGGTGAGTATGTAGGCCATGGAAGAACTGGGACATTTTCAGCTTCCAGGAATTGTGTACAGATCCTTGCGACATGGGGCCATGCATTATCATGCTGAAACATGTAACAGCAGCAGATGAGTGGCACGACAAAGTATCTCTGTGCATTCAAATTGCCATTGATAAAATGCAATTGTGTTCGTTGTCCGTAGCTTATGCCTGCCCATACCATAACCACACCTGCACCATGGGGCACTGTTCACAACGTTGACATCAGCAAACCACTCACCCACACGACGCCGTACAAATGGTCTGCGGTTGTGAGGCCTGTTTAAAGTACTGCCAAATTCTCTAAAATGGAGGCGGCTTATGGTAGAGAAATTAACATAAAATTCTCTGGCAACAGCTTTGGTGGACATTCCTGCCGTCAGCATGCCTGTTGCACGCTCCCTCAAAACTTGAGACATCTGTGGAATTGTGTTATGTGACAAAACTGCATATTTTGGTGGCCTTTTATTGCCCCCAGCACAAGGTGAACATGTGTAGTGATCATGCTGTTTAATCAGCTTCTTTATATGCCACACCTGTCAGGTGGATGGATTATCTTGGCAAAGGAGAAACGCTCAATAACCGAGATGTAAACAAATTTCTGACCCAAATTTGAGAGAACTAAGCTTTTTGTGCATATGGACAATTTCTGGAATCTTTTATTTCAGCTCATGAAAAATTTCAGGGATCTTTTATTTCAGCTCATGAAACATGGGACCAACACTTTACATGTTACGTTTATATTTTCGTTCAGTATGCTGTAGTTACCAGACCAATAAAAAAAGAGTTCCAAACCTCTCTGCCAATAACAGCAAGTTTTCAGTTTTCCCCTCCCCACTCAGATCACTCCCAGACAGTCCCCAAAAATATTCTTGCTTGAGAAATTGTGTCCTTGCTAAGAAGCAATTTTTGTTTGTTTTCAATTAAAGTGGTCATAAATAACCACAGTAAGGTACTTAAGTTGTTACCCATAAATTTTTTGATATTGAGATAAAAATGGCTGCATTGGACATTTAAGTGAAAATAGCTGTTCATAGGTCTACTCTATACAGTATGTACTGTACATATCCTTTTCTTATATTGGACTTGAGAAGACATTTGGTGAATTGTTATCTTAGGCCAACTACTGATTTTAAGTTAATTTCCCCCCATTTTTGAAGCACTAATTTTAACATTGATCTATTTCTATGGGCACAAGCACTGTTTATGACACAAACTGTTCACACCTCTCTTGTTGGCAGAGAGAATTTAGCAAGTTTAATGCTTATTTCCTGCAATTCTACACATTTTGTCATCGGGTACAAAGAAAATGTTGCAGTTTTAAAGCAAATATTCTTGCAAGTCTATACATTTTGCCATGTCGTGTGTATTCATGTGATATTTGAGTGACTAAACAATTACAACAATGTCTATGGACAAAAAAAATAAATACATTAGCTGACATGGGCTAGTTGATCTGTACATTTCTGGCAAGTTGTAAATAGCTCTCTAAAGTATGCAATGACTAACATGACTGTAACGGGTGTCTAGCTCTTCCTCCTCCTCGGACGAGGAGAGGAGAGAAGGATCGGAGGACCAAAATGCAGCGGGTTGTGAATACATAGTAGATTTATTTAAAGACGAAGACGAACACGGAAAACACTTGGAAAATTACAAAATAACAAAACGACGTAGACTGACCTAAAACATGAGAACTACAAATACACGAAGAACGCACGAAACAGGTACAGACTACAAACCAACGCTACAGTCCCGTGTGGCACGAACATACATACAGACACGGAAGACAATCACCCACAAACAAACAGTGTGAACAGCCAACCTATATATGGTTCTCAATCAGATGAAACGTCAAACACCTGTCTCTGATTGAGAACCATATAAGGCTGATTACAAGTGACCTAAACATAGAAACACAAAACATAGAATGCCCACCCCAACTCACGCCCTGACCAACTAAACACATAAAAAAATAACAAAAACAGGTCAGGAACGTGACAATGACAAGAGGAACTGCTGATGCACTATGTAATTTTTTTGGGGGGGGTAGTGCTGACACCTTGCGCGGGAACCACTGACTTAGAATGATATGCTGTAGGCGTTCTCTATGTTAAAACCAACACAACTCACAAGCTTTTCCTCTCAGGGACATTATCATTGGATAGTGGTATTAAACAACACCTGTGCTTAAATGACAGTGTGAACATATATTTAAGAATTAAGCAGAAACAGACGGGCCAGGTAGTTAGGGCAAATGCCAGACGGGCTGATCCATCTTTAGCTCAGTGACCGGTCTAAAAAGTATGTAACCATTGAGATAGATAGAGGACTGTATTGCCCAAAAGCCAGTTTTAGCATGGGCTGCGGCATTGAGGACTTTCACCATTTTGAAGTAGTAACTGGGGGCTCAGCCAATGAATTATACTTATGAGCAAACTTTCCGTAACTGCAGGTGGCAGTAAATAGCCAACCTTTGTTTAATACCTGTTAAAAAAAAAACTGTCCAGGTGGCATTATGCACCCTTCCAGTTTGTTTGAAAACTCGTAGAAGTAGTAGAAGAAAATGGACTACTTCAAAATGGAGATTGCCTCAATGGTGCTTCCAGTGCTCTCGCAGATGCCATAATGGGACAGATACACTGATGTGATGTTGATCTAAGTCTATAGATCTTTCACTAGTAGAGGAATACTTTACTGCCCATTTGTGGAAACAGAACTTATTGGAACCTTACATCATTTTGCTCTTTCCCCAACCCCCCTGAAACACACATACAGTACATATCCACTGACATTCTAGAAGAACATAGGGTCAGAGCCACAGCAGCATCCCTGATTTGACTTTACTACAGTGCTTTACAGTACTATGACAGTAAAATACATTTAACGGAAATAAATAAGAATTTACAGAACTAAAATGCAATACAAACGATTATGTTGATGATAAAACAAACAGTATAAGCATTCAGTTCTGGCAGCAGGTCTGGCAGCTCACGTCTTGACAGATATTCCTGTCAGTCCTGGGATTCAAACCAGTAACCCTGGCCCTGCTGCTGTACCATCTAAAGTCATAATTGGTACTAGTTCAGGCTCAGATTTCTGATCTCCTTGGTCCTAATACCTATATGATAGGGTGCAACAGTGGTGGGAATAGAACATAGCCACAGGAAGTAGCAGAAAAAAACTGCAATATACAACCTTCGTGAGACATTCTCTTTATTTCTGCCTCATGGCAAAATGTGTAGAACTGCAGATAATTAACTTGAAAACCGAAACAACATAAAAACAATTCAAGATGACAAACATTTTAGGAAGAAACACAGCTGTCCTGAAGTTAGGTGGGCCAAGAGTCCAGATCTGGCAGAATGGTTTGGGTGTAGGGTCTTCCCAAAGATCCATACTCAGCATCTGTTTGAGCATAGTCTGAAGGTAGGGAGGGCAGCTCCCCTTGCTGCTCTGTAGTTATGCAGCTAACTAGCTAATATGACACAAAACATTCTCAGTTACAATACATGATAAACTTGTTGCGAATTTTACATTCAATTATAGCAACTATAAGTAAGAAAACACATAATTCAACATTAGAAAAAGGAACTATGAAGTTATGTTTTAGGGTAAATGCCTAGTACCTTTTTACAAGCATGCCTGATTTTTACAATCCTAACGCCATACATTAAAGGATTGAAAAGTGGTGGACATATCAGAAAATAAACAAATAAAATAGTGCGAAGTATAGGTGGAAGATCTGCAGTTTCATATCTGCCTTGTAGAATCACAAATAACCAGCCAAAGAAGAAGTTCAGCATAGAGGCTATATGTGGTGTACAGGTGTTAAATGCTTTCTGTTTTGTCTCTTTTGAAGACTTTAAACATATTTGTAGAATTCTTACATATGAGTATATGGTAGGAAATATAGTACAAGAAAGATAAACCACAGTGACAAGAAGACCCCACATGTTATTCAGCGTAGTATTTGAACAGGCAAGCTTGACAACTGAGTAGTTGTCACAATACAGTCTGTCTAGAACGTTACCACAAAATTGCAGTCGCAAACTCAGGGAGATATTGATGGCGTTGAGGAAAAAAGAAGACAACCAAGACAGCAGAATTAAGCCACAAATTATTTTAGGTGTCATAATATTGTTATATCGTAGGGGATAACAAATAGAAATGTACCTGTCATAGGACATAACTGCTAAATTACTAAATTCTGTTAGAGCGCATGTGTACAACACATAAATCTGAAGGTAACAATAAAGAAGGGAAATATCATGTGTGTCAGAGAGTAAGTAAAACATGAGAGCAGGAAACAAACCAGTGCTCCCATACAACTGATTAACAAACAAAGCACATAGAAACAGATACATGAGTTCATGAAAGCTTCTTTCAATGCAGATAACTCCAATAAGTAAAGTATTGGCAAGAATGATGACAAAATATAATACAGTTACTACAGCAAAGTAGAAGTACTTCAATTGTCCGATATCACCGTATGCAGCAAGCCTAAAGACCTTATAGTGAGTAGAGTTTTCCATGGTCCTGGGAGTTGTTAAAGATGTGCTGTCAATGTTTGAAGAACAGGAGCAAATCCTCCTACTATAGCTTACATATAAGTTACATTGATGAAATCACAGAGAACAGACAACTTAAATGGATAATTCCTTGACTTGTTGATTCAGTAATAGATTTCCCCACATCTACAGTATACTCACCAATATAGACTGCTTTTCATTCTCTTGAAAACATAATTCAAACAATATTATTCTTTGTATCCTGCACTCATGTAACTTATTACATTCAAATGCAAAATTATATCTGTATTCTAAATCCAAAATGAAGCCTGCTCATTTCTAATCCATGATGACCTGCTTAAACTCAGCTCCTCACTTGATTCTTATACTTGTGAGATATTAAAAAAAAGAAGCCTGCCATGGTGTGATATGCACAGGATTACCAATACCTGGGGATACCTGGGGATAATTAGACATTTTCAGAGTCAAGGAAACCATATAGAGAAAAACAGATACCATTTTGCATCACATGCCCTCCAGGGTGTTCAAATGCCTTTTTTACATGAAAAATCCACCCAAAATGCTCATTCTTATAATTTGAGCTGTAGTCAATGAATAGCATTCTCACATAGGTGTTCCTTTTGTCCAGGTGTGAAAGGGCAGCGTGGAGTGCAAGAGAGATTGCATCATCTGTGGATCTGTTGGTGCAATATGCAAATTGAAGTGGGTCTTGGGTTTCTGGGATAATGGTGTTGATATGAGCCATGACCAGAATTTGAAAGCATTTCATGGCCACAGATGTTAGTGCTACGGGTCGGTATTCATTTAGGCAGGTTACCTTAGTGTTCTTGGGCATAGGGACTATGGTGGTCTGCTTGAAACATGTCGGTATTACAGACAGGGAAGGTGGTTGAAAATGTCAATGAAGACACTTGCCAGTTTGTCAGCGCATGCTCGGAGTACACATCCTGGAAATACGTCTGCCCCTGCGGCCTTGTTTAAGTTGACCTGTTTTAAGGTCTTACTCACATCGGCTGCGGAGAACGTGATCACACAGTCATCCGGAACAGCTGATGCTCTCATGCATGTTTCATGTTACTTGCCTCGATGCAAGCAGAGAAGTTATTTAGCTCGTCTGGTACGCTCGTGTCACTGGGCAGCTCTCGGCTGTGCTTCCCTTTGTAGTCTGTAATAGTTTGCAGTCCCTGCCACATCAGACGAGTGTCGGAGCCGGTGTAGTACGATTCGAGCTTAGTCCTGTATTGACGCTTTGCCCATTTGATGGTTTGTTGGAGGGCATAGCGGGATTTCTAATAAGCTTCCGGGTTAGAGTCCCGCATATTGAAAGCGGCAGCTCTACCCTCTAGCTCAGTGAGAATGTTGCCTGTAATCCATGGCTTCTGGTTGGGGTATGCACGTGCAGTGACTGTGGGGACGATGTCCTCAATGCACTTATTGATAAAGCCCCTTACTGATGTGGTGTACTCCTCAATTCCATCAGAAGAATCCCGGAACATATTCCAGTCTTTGCTAATAATGCAGTCCCTTAGTTTAGCATCTGCTTTATCTGACCACTTTTTTATAGACCGAGTCACTGGTGGTTTTTTGCTTGTAAGCAGGAATCAGGAGGATAGAATTATGGTCAGATTTGCCAAATGGAGGGTGAGGGATAGCTTTGTACACATCTCTGTGTGTGGAGTAAAGGTGGTCTAGAATATTTTTTCCCTCTGGTTGCACATTTAACATGCTGATAGAAATGAGGTCAAACTGATTTAAGTTTCCCTGCATTAAAGTCCCCGGCCACTAGGAGCGCCACCTCTGGATGAGCGTTTTTCTGTTTTCTTATGGTGGTATACAGCTCATTGAGTGCTCTTTTAGTGCCAGCATCGGTCTGTGGTGGTATGTAGACAGCTACAAAAAAAATACAAATGAAAACTCTCTAGGTAGATAGTGTGGTCTTCAGTTTATCATGAGATACTCTACCTCAGGTGAGCAAAACCTTGAGACTTCCTTACATATTGTGCACCAGCTGTTGTTTACATAAATGCAAAGTCCCCCGCCCCGTGTCTTACCAGAGGCTGCAGTTCTGTCCTGCCGATAGAGTGTATAAAACACCAGTTATATGTTCTTAATGTCGTAGTTCAGGCATGACTCGGTGAAACAAAAGATATTCCAGTTTTTAATGTCCCGTTGGTAGGATAAACATGCTTTCAGTTCATCCCTTTATTTTACAGCGATTTAACGTTAGTTAGCAGGATGGAATGGTTGGGCAGATTATCCACTCGTCGCCTGATCCTCACAAAGGACCCTGATCTCTTTTCACGAAATTTGTGTTTCCTTCTCGAGCGAATGACGTTGATCAGGGCCTGGTCGGGTTTCTGTATTATATCCCTCCCATCCAACTCATTGAAGAAGAACTCTTCATCCAGTTTGAGGTGAGCAATCGAAGTTCTGATGTCCAGAAGCTCTTTTCGGTCATAAGAGACGGTAGCAGCAACATTATGTACAAAACAAGTTACGAACAACGCAAAAAAACTAACTAAATAGCATGGTTGGTTAAGAGCCGATAAGATGTCTGCCTTCCCCTCAGGCGCCATCACAAAGTGTTTTATGCACAAGGTGTCTTATGCTGAGGCAGTGAAGAGAGTAGTAGAGGAAGATGGGTCCAGGGTGAGGGATCTAAGAGGATCCCTGTGAGTAGGCCAAGGCCAATAGAGAGTGATAGGAATAACATGTGCTTCAATAAGGTAGTTCTTTTGGCATTCATGGCCATGGTTGATGGCCATGAATAACAGAGGATAGATGTGGTGGCAGCTGCAGTGAAGTATTTGCAGAAGAGTTACAAGATGTTTTGAACGATAGTGTCCCATCTTTCCAGGTTGCTGGCCTGGAGCAGGATCATATGGGGCCAAAGTAATGTTTTAATGGGTGCAGGGTTAGTTGGTAGGGCAATTTTTTCACAAAGTATAAGGAATTAATACTACGGAATGGTAGGCTGATACACAGCCAATACAGTAGGTGGCGACGTTTGAATATACCCGAGCCGACAAGGTGAAAATCTGTCAACGTGCCCTTCAACAAGCCACATTAAACCCTAATTTGCTGCAGGGGCGCCGTACTAATATAGCTGACCCTGTAAAATAACACATTTCACACCTATCCAGTGTATATGACAATAAAACAAATTATGGCAATGAACATACCCTGATTGTAAACAGTAGTACCTTTAAGTTTTTGCAATTTAGCAGACATTCTTATCCAGAGCAATTAGGGTTATGTGCCTTGCTTAAGAGCACATCAACAGATTTTTTACCTAGGGGATATGAACCAGCAACCTTTCTATTACTGTTCCAATTCTCTTAACCGCTAGGCTACCTGCCGCCCATTGTCTGTGTCAGTTGATTGACAGGTGTAGGCCTAGGCTACTGTAAAACAATAAACTTTCCTCCAGTGAGGATGCTCGCCCACGTTATATAGTTAGGCTATGTATAATTTGTCAGTATAGTTATGGTCTTAGGTGACATTTCCATTGCTAAGCTGTTATGCACAGGCCACAGTAGCATACTGTACTTTCAGTTTGATGTCGGTATTTGAAGGCGACTTTGTTGTTGCGTTGAAGGACTGTATTATTTGGCTTTGATATTTATATTTTAATTTCGTAAAGCAGTTTATGCATTTGAGCCTATGATCCAAAGATGATTTCGTTGAGCTGAGACACTTTTCTTTGGTGCGTAAATTCTGACTATTCTTTTTACTTCTTGAAAACATTGAAATAAATGCAATTAACTTAACATAAAAAATGATGATCAGATGGTGGAACTCCTCCATTCAATCATTCAGTGGTGAAATCAACATTGGAAAGGCAAACTTCCAATGTATTCTCAGCTTAAAAGTCAGAAGTTTATAATTTCCACCTCAAAATCTCCAACCTGAATCTCAGCATATAGAGCTTATTTTCTATTGTTGTTTGTTTTCTCCTTCAAAGGTGGAATCAGTTAGCATAACATCTATTGATGCTTGCTAGGTCTGTGCATGTTCTATGAATTACCTTGTATTATTGATAATCATGTTTTATATTGGACATATGCTCACAATATAATTGTTATATGTTCAATGATTTATTCTGCTTATTGTTTGCCTCAAACATACAGTATAATAAAACAATTGATTAAAAAAAATCCCTAACATAAACCCCCCCAATGCAAATATGTCAATTATCCAGTACCACATAAAAAGTCACACAAAACACGCTGTAGCTGCATGTAGCCTACTTGAAATGGTACTCAGTGGACCTGCAGTCTAAGGTACAACGTACAGTTGAAGTCGGAAGTTTACATACACTTAGGTTGGAGTCATTAAAACTCATTTTTCAACCACTCCAAAAAGTTATTGCTAACAAACTATAGTTCTGGAAAGTCGGTTAGGACATCTACTTTGTGCATGACACAAGTAATTTTACCAGCAATTGTTACCAGACAGAATATTTCACTTATAATTCACTGTATCACAATTCCAGTGGGTCAGAAGTGTACATACACTAAGTTGACTGTGCCTTTAAGCAGCTTGAAAAATTCCAGAAAATTATGTCATGGCTTTAGAAGCTTCTGATAGGCTAATTGACATAATTTGAGTCAATTGGAGGTGTACCTGTGGATGTATTTCAAGGCCTACCTTCAAACTCAGTGCCTCTTTGCTTGACATCATGGAAAAATCAAAAGAAATCAGCCAAGACCTCATCAAACAAAATTGTAGACCTCCACAAGTTTGGTTCATCCTTGGGCGCAATTTCCAAATGCCTGAAGGTACCACGTTCATCTGTACAAACAGTATGCAAGTATAAACACCATGGGACCACGCAGCCGTCATACCGCTCAGGAAGGAGACGCGTTCTGTCTCCTAGAGATGAACGTACTTTGGTGCGAAAAGTGCAAATCAATCCCAGAACAAGAGCAAAGGACATTGTGAAGATGCTGGAGGAAACATGTACAAAAGTATCTATATCCACAGTAAAACGAGTCCTTAATCGACATAACCTGAAAGGCCGCTTAGCAAGGAAGAATCCACTGCTCCAAAACTGCCATAAAAAAAGACAGACTATGGTTTGCAACTGCACATGGGGACAAAGATCGTACTTTTTGGAGAAATGTCCTCTGGTCTGATGAAACAAAAATAGAACTGTTTGGCAATAATGACCATCGTTATGTTTGAAGGAAAAAGGGGGAGGCTTGCAAGCCGAAGAACACCATCCCAACCGTGAAGCATGGGGGTGGCAGCATCATGTTGTGGGGGTGCTTTGCTGCAGGAGGGACTGGTGCACTTCACAAAATAGATGGCATCATGAGGGAGGACATTTTTTTATTTTTAAGTGTACCGGCACCGCCCTGCAGCCATAAGAAGTTAATGTACATTTTTGTACGGGTTGATACAATTTTAGGAAAATTAAGTCTAAAATATCAGGGGTAATTACAAACTTTAGAAGCCTTTTAAACCTCATACACTTTACGTTTGCATTTCCTTCTGTGTAGGACATTTCCTGCAACAACAGGGTGATCATATTAAGATCCTAGACCTCTTGTACACAGGCCTGACTAATATTAGGCTTAGGGATGACGGAAACACAATACCCTTATGCCTGCAACTTGACAGATCGCCACTTGTTTTGGTCTTGCTGGAAATTGCAGTCATTAAAGAGCACTCCTTTGGGGTTTCAGTGGTTTGAAAGGGGTAATATTCTCCCACCGTACAGTATTTATGTGGACATTTCTTCAAGGCAAGGTTTAAAAATTATATGTAATATTGTGTATTTGAGATATAATATAAAAGTGCATACCACATAGAAATGCAGAGAAGTTGGGATGTTAAGTAGCGACTTGAATGCCTGTCCATTTAGAAGCTGTTCAGCAAGAAAACATGTTTACTGTATTTGTCCATCAGTCTTTAGATAACTCCCCTGTTTCTCTCAATTCCATTGAAAACAATTTAGAAACACCTACCTGTGAGATCATAGAGGCTGAAACAACAACAGAGGTAGCCCTTGGTCGCCGTCTCTTGTCTCTCATTACACCAATTAAAGGGTTAGTCCCAGGAAGGTGGAGAGTGGCATTAGGCTTAATGGCCTCCCTTCAGACCGGTCTGATGTGAATGATGCAACAATATCAAACTGGGCCTAACAACAAGTTGACTGTGCTGGAAAAATACTACAAACACATTGTTGATCATACTATGTTGACCTGTGACCTGAGAGTGAAAATCTTGATAAGGGCTGTTATTATCAAAATAGTTTGGGTATTGGTCTAGTCTCCAGGGAAAGAGTTTTGATTGCAGGTAGCCAGCCCTATGTCACATCAATGAATGGTGTGAAAACCGATAATGTTTGTGTTTCACTGGCTGAGTTGATTGGCTGATTTTAGATGATGGCCCATCAGTAGATTGACAGCTGATTGAACAGCTTATTTCACCATCCCCAATCCTACAATATCCCCAACCCTGTCTCTTTAATCATGTGAGTATTTGGTCATCATCAATTAAGAATGTGATCACATTGATTGGATGAAGATACATTTATACAATGATCAAATCCAAATGACTTCACAACAATTGTAACAATGAAAATCACCTCTTTACATGTACAGTTTAACATTATGTTTAGTTATATTTGCAGCACTATGTCAATGAACATACCCTGACAGTACTATTGTCTGTGTCACCACCTTATTAATAGGCATATACAGCGTGCAGTAGAATGCGTTAATCAGTTGATTGACAGGTGTAGACCTAGGCTACTGTGAAACTAGAAACGTTCCTCTAGTGTGGATGTTAGCTATAATTTGTCATTATAGATATGGTCTTTGGTGGCCCTTAGTTGAGATTTCCAAACTGTTATGCGCAGGCTACAGTAGCATACTCTACTTTCAGTTTGATGTTGGCATTTGAAGTCATCCTTGTTCTGCATTGAAAGCCTGTATTGTGTGGCTTTAATATGTGTATTTTCATTTCGTAAAGATGTCAAGATGTTTATGCATTTGAGCCAATGATCCAAAGACGATTTCACTGAGCTGACAAACTATGCTTTGACGTGTAAATTATTTGACTCTTCGTTTTACTTTTTGAAAACATTGAACTAAATGCAATTACAGTACTTATAGGTCTAATGTATAACTACATCTATTAAAAAATAAAATTACGATCAGATGGTGGAACTCCTCCATTCATTCAGTGCGTCAATCAAAAGTAAAAGGACAAAATTGCAATGTATTCAAGGCTTAAAATTCCTCCGATTTTTTTTTTTTTTTTTTTTTTAATCTCTGACCTTATTCTCAGAATATAGAGTTTATATTCTATTTGGTTGTTTGTTTTCTCTTTCAATGGCAGAATCAGTTAGCATAACATCTATTGTTGATTGCTAGGTCTGTGCATGTTCTATGAATTTGAAGGGGGGTCACCCTGGGGTCATGATAGGGGCTGCACCAAATGTTTGATGTATTATAATAATTGATTATGTTTGTTGTATTAATAGAAGGGGAAAGGCTATAAGACCCCTCCCACACTACTAATATTGTTCCACAGTTCTTTTCTAGTCTCTGCTTCTTATAAGAAACGGTCTGAGAGATGTGTGTTATTGCAGTCAAAACAGGGTGTCCACGAGAAAGCGCAAGGCTAAAAGAGATTCATAGACACAGAACCCTGCAGGGGAGTGAAAGAGATACGAGACTAGTCAGACATACCACTATAAAGCAACTTTAGGGTGTGGAAAATTACTGCTGAGCCCTTAGAAAACACTAACTATTGTCTCTCCTGCAAGTTTGTATAACTGTATATGCATGGGATTGGTCTCATGAGTAGAAGGTGTTGACGTAGGCAGTTACATCACTAGGGGTTGACTGCAAGCATATTAAAGCAACTTGGACCCTTTCCTATTTTGCAGAACTTACTCAGAAACATGCATGCTATATTCCCGTTGTCAACTTCTGTCTGCAATTGCATTAATAAAGGTTTTTGATTGATTTACTTAAAGCTATTGTCTGATTGCTGATTTCACCAATAAGCAAATGATTGACAAGGAACAAGGAACCTACCCCAACACATTACGTTGTATTATTGATAATCATGTTTTATGTTGGACTTATGCTCACAATTGTTATTTGTCCAATGATTTATTCTGCCTATTGCTTTCTTAAACATATAGTATAATAAAACAATTGATAAAGAAAAAAAAGAAATCCTAATAAAAAATACCCCCCCCCTACAAATGCCAAATTATTATAATTCAGTACCACGTAAGAGTTCACACAAGATGCATTGTAGCTGCATGTAGCCTACACTATGCTACTTGAAATGGTGCCCAGTGGACCTGCAGTCTGAGGTACAATGTAGCTAGTAGGTACTATATTGCATACAATCCCCTCTTCCAGCTGCCCTCTGGTGGCGATTCTAAATATTTCTTTAAATCCACCTGCTTTAGGATTATTTTACTCCTGTGACAAAACGGGTCATATTAAGATCCAACATCTGTAATTGGCATTTGGACCCGAGAGTTACATTT
Source organism: Salvelinus namaycush (assembly GCF_016432855.1). Taxonomy (NCBI): domain Eukaryota; kingdom Metazoa; phylum Chordata; class Actinopteri; order Salmoniformes; family Salmonidae; genus Salvelinus; species Salvelinus namaycush. Next base: position 16,220,446 of record NC_052340.1, on the reverse strand, counting down.
AATTAATTAACAAATAATTTCATTTTATTTAATAAAAAAAACTATTACATTTCAAAATGCACTGTACTATAAACTTCATAAAGTTGATATTGAAGTAGTTCGTATCATCTATCTACTTCCAATGTACTGTTCACAGGCCTCATGGCAGTTGACCTCTTGATTGTCACAACACACCTAGCCATGGGCATCATGCTCCCCCAAAATGTTGTAGCGGCACTGATGAGTTAAATGTATATATTTGAATGTACTGTCGCATGAGTAAAATAAATGTACAAGTTAATACTTGTAATTACCTTAATAAAACATTGTCCTCGAAACCTCTGTATCTTCCCTCACCATAGTACACAGGCCTGACTCATATTAGGCTTAGGAATGACTGAAACACATTGTCCTTATATCTGCAACTTGACATACGGCCACTTGTTTTAGTCTTGCAGTCATTACAAAGAAATGGGTCAAATTATGCCACCCTACTTATGGAGATATATATATATATGTTGTATGAGATATAACAAAGTGTATAACACATAAAAACACAGACATTGGGACACTAACTAAAGACTTGACTTGAATGCCTGTCAATTTTCCTCATGCCTTACATGCTGACCACACCGCCCACGTAGCTTGTGCGAGCATTGCAAAATAAATGTACACATACATGTTATTCAGTCATTTCATCACTTGGTTCTATTTTTGACGTGCGACATGCTGCAAGTCCTGCCTCTCCCATCTCCTCATTGGTTTTTAGGAGCTTAAACCCATGTGAGTGATTGAAAGATGAACTGAGGTCCACACTCCAGTCAAGTTGGTGCGGTTATGTACCGTCAAGTTGGTTGCCAATTGCCATATAATGTGCACAGAATAAGAAAACTGAAGGAGAAGACATTCGGGAGTGGACACGCTGTCACACAAGTGAATGGAAAGAGAGAGGGCTGGAGGTCGGAAATGGCGGCAAGTAGTGCGGGCGAAATAGAAGAAATTGAGAAAAACTTGGTGAAGCAACAGCTGTGCTGGAATGCGAACAATACGGGTGTCAGTTCTGACGGTATGGAGCGGGACGATGAGTGTCAAGAACCGGAATGGTCGGTAGTGAAAAGACATAGGAAGGAGAGAGATCATGATACAAAAACCAGTGGAGCGTCAATTAAAGAAAGCATAACAAGGGCCAAGGTAGGAAGCAAGACTAAGGATGTGTTGGAGTGGAAAGTGGTGATGGTGTTTGATGAGACCATAAGGCTTCACTTACACCCTATTAGACTAACTAATGTCGCAGAGAAAGATGTAGGTGAAGTGAAATTAGCTCTGTTCATTGGAAATGGTAGATTGTTAATATTCAATACTCCAATTTGCATACCGCCCAAACAGATCCACAGATGATGCAATCTCTATTGCACTCCACACAGCCCTTTCCCACCTGGACAAAAGGAACGCCTACGTGAGAATGCTATTCATTGACTACAGCTCAGCGTTCAACACCATAGTACCCTCAAAGCTCATCACTAAGCTAAGGATCCTGGGACTAAACACCTCCCTCTGCAACTGGATCCTGGACTTCCTGACGGGCCGCCCCCAGGTGGTGAGGGTAGGTAGCAATACATCTTCCACGCTGATCCTCAACACTGTAGCCCCTCAGGGGTGTGTGCTCAGTCCCCTCCTGTACTCCCTGTTCACCCACGACTGCGTGGCCAGGCACGACTCCAACACCATCATTAAGTTTGCAGACAACACAACAGTGGTAGGCCTGATCACCGACAACGACTAGACAGCCTATAGGGAGGAGGTCAGAGACCTGGCCGGGTGGTGCCAGAATAACAACCTCTCCCTCAACGTAACCAAGACAAAGGAGATGATTGTGGACTACAGGAAAAGGAGGACCGAGCACGCCCCCATTCTCATCGGCGTGGCTGTAGTGGAGTTGGTTGAGAGCTTCAAGTTCCTTGGTGTCCACATCACCAACAAACTAGAATGGTCCAAACGCACCAAGACAGTTGTGAAGAGGGCACAACAAAGCCTATTCCCCCTCAGGAAACTAAAAGGATTTGGCATGGGTCCTCAGATCCTCAAAAGGCTCTACACCTACAACATCGAGAGCATCCTGACTGGTTGCATCACTGCCTGGTACGGCAACTGCTCGGCCTCTGACCGCAAGGCACTACAGAGGGTAGTGCGTACGGCCCAGTACATCACTGGGGCTAAGCTGCCTGCCATACAGGACCTCTACACCAGGCGGTGTCAGAGGAAGGCCTTAAAAATTGTCAAATACCCCAGCCACCCAAGTCATAGACTGTTCTCTCTACTTCCGCATGGCAAGTGGTACCAGAGTGCCAAGTCTAGGACCAAAAGACCTCAACAGCTTTTACCAAAAGGCAAAAGACTCCTGAACAGGTAATCAAATGGCTACCCGGACTATTTGCATTGTGCCCTCCCCCCTTTTATGCTGCTGCTACACTCTGTTTATCATATAAGCATAGTCCCTTTTACCATACCTACATGTACATACTACCTCAATTAGCCCGACTAACCAGTGCCTGTATATAGCCTCGCTACTGTATATAGCCTCGCTACTGTATATAGCCTCGCTACTGTTATTTTTCACTCTTTTTACTGTTGTTTTTTATTTCTTTACTTATCTATTGTTCACCTAATATCAAATTTGTTCTTAAAAATTGCACTGTTGGTTAGAGCCTGTAAGTAATAATTTCACTGTAAGGTCTACAGCTGTTGTATTCGGAGCACATGACAAATAAACTTTGATTTGATTTTGTTAGGGTATGTAGAAGCTGGTCAATTGAGCAAGAAAACACGTTTACTGTATTTGGCCATCAGTCTTCACAAAACAAGTCATTAGTCCACTGTATCTTTCAATTCCCTTGACAACTATTTAGCAACCTGTGAGACCAGGGAAGCTGAAACAAAAACAGAGGTAGCCCATGATTGCTGTCTCTCGTTAGACCAATTGAAGGGTTAGTCCCAGGGAGGTACAAAATGTTATTAGGCTTAATGGTTTCCCTTCAGACTGGTCTGATATGAATGATGCAACCATATCAAACTGGGCCTAACAAGAAGTTCGCTGCACCAGAAAGGTACTCCAAACACATTGTTGATCATATTATGTTGACCTGTGACCTGAGAGAGAAAATACTGATATGGTCAAGATTATGTAAAATTATTTTCACTCTCCGGTCTTGATCTGCTAAGAGAATAGAAAATACAGACAGTTTAGTTGCTAAGGTTCCTAGATTCTAAAAGCCACTTATATAGCCACAAAAATACAGGTTGGTTGCATACGCATTTCCATTGATGAGAGGAGAGGTCCCTGATGCATTCAAATTATACTCCTAACTCCTATAGAATTCTATGGTCACTCCCACTAAGGCCAACTTTGAATGGTACCTATCCCAGGCTTATATGTGCTGTGTGGGCAATAGCCTGGAGATGACGTTACACCAAGAAACACTTACCTTGATGAAAGCCCCCACCCTAAAGAAACACTTACCTTGATGAAAGCCCCCACCCTAAAGAAACACTTACCTTGATGAAAGCCCCCACCCTAAAGAAACACTTACCTTGATGAAAGCCCCCAACCTAACGAAATTGAAAGTGGCTTTCTTCTGGAAGCAAGTTACATGTTCCTCAGTACACAAACATGCACACAAAAACGAGCCATACCGTGCAGCATTGGGCCCATCAGGTCTTTTGACACATTCACTCACTCCCCCGCTGAAACATCAGCCACAAAATGTTGGCATCATTGTAACAGGTAGTAATCAAGCCCTGGTCTCCAGCATGGGAACAGAAGAGGAATACCTGGTGCTGTGGTCTCAGGTTGGACAACTCCAAATCATCTTGGCTCTGATACACACACAAGCTATGCAGGTCCATCAACCCATTTAAATACCTCTCACACCGTACAGTAACCTATGGATCATGAGAGAACCTTCATAAATCAGTAGAATGTTAATAACCTCTTTATTGATACTTTATGTAGTGTCCTGTAATACTTAGTTTGAAGTGTGACCCCGTCAGTCATTCATAACACATCCATAAAGACTGTATACCGCATGGCGCTGCACTTACTTTAAAGTCAGGCCCCTTCAGTCATTTATAGCACGTACATAAATGCCTTGTATCATATGACTTACTATAAAGTCAGACACCTTTGGTAATTCATAACACATAAAAAAGCCTTAATGATGTTAACACAAATGTATTAACACTTAGGAAATTATCCCCAACTACTAAAACATTATTATTATTTTTTTTTTGTAAATGTAACCTCTATTTAACTAGGCAAATCAGTTAAGAACAAATTCTTATTTACAAACCCGGATGACGCTGGGCCAATTGTGTCCCACCCTATGAGACTCCCAATCACGACTGGTTGTGATACAGCCTGGATTCAAACCAGAGTGTGTGTAGTAACGCCTCTAGCACTGAGATGCAGTGCCTTAGACCGCTGCGCCACTCGGGAGCCCTAAATAAGGTACTTCTCGCATGTGTCAGAGATCTCTGTTTCTGTTTAAAACATACATTTCCTTTTATTTGTATATTTAAAAAAGTCCAGCAATGAATTAAACATGACACAGGACTAGGCTGGACACATGACATTTTTAACATAGTTTTTTTTTCCGGATTAAAACTAGTTCATTGCATTTGCTGTGGTGCTCAGTTTCATAATATGAACATATTTCCCAGCTGTTTGCTGTTGTTTTGAAGTAATCATGAAAAAACAGGCCTTATTTTAGGGCATATTTCACCCTGCCAGCTCCTATTTGTTCTATTGAGCACTGTGGCATCAACTCGCCTAGCTTCCCAGCTTGTTCAATGTCACAATGCCTGCTTCGCTATTGTTGGCAATGAGACCTGCTCACGTTGTTTATAGTTAAAATGTAAACAACAACATAAAAAAAATATATAATCTTGTAACTCTGAGGTCGTCCCATTGTTTCCTAAAGGAGAAATATAGGCATGTCTGTCTATTTCGCCAAATATCTCGCAATGTGTATATTTAAAAAAAATTCAGGTCGGACGCTATTTTAATCGGGATAATCTCCTCTTTCTAATTATGTAAGTCTGGGCCGCAAGCTCCATTGTCATCAAGCGCTAGCCGGAAAATACTTTTTGCACTTGGAACGCTGAGCTCCACCCATGCCTCTCCATAGGAAAAGTCTAGGCAGCGAGCTCATTTGTCATCGATCGCTAGACCAAAAATAGTCAGAAGTTTTAATTTTTTCCGTACTTCCTCATTATGCAGCCATAAGCACAGTTGACACAATCGAGGTGCGGATGTTTACGTTCTACACAAGTTGTTTTTTCCCAGTTTCGTCCAACGAACAGATTGTAGTGGTAAAATAAAAAGGGATTTTTTTTGTGCCATTTAGGCGAAATGGAATTCTAAGCATCACTCCGGTCAAAACAGGCTCTGAGAAAGTTCGAATCCATTCATTTGCCATGAGCTCGCGCTAGTGTTCCAGCTTAGCCAACATTCTTAAGACGTTTTTCAGCCTTGGGTGAATTTTGACTCGTTCTATTGTCCAGCCTAACAGGACTGAGAATAGTGTAGCTTGTCCCTGAGCTGGTGGATGAATGGTTCTTGCCTCTCTGCCTGCTGGAGGTACTGCATGTTGGTTCCAACAACTTTATCCAACAAATAAAGTTAGCAGGTCTGTTAGGAAATGCTTTTAACACACCATCTTGACAAGGGCATTTCTGTGCTAAACCATAAACTCTAAATGGGGAGATGAAAGAGGAATATACCCTGCTCCAAAAAATAAAGGGAACACTAAAATAACACATCCTAGATCTGAATGAATGAAATATTCTTATTAAATACTTTTTTCTTTACATAGTTGAATGTGCTGACAACAAAATCACACAAAAATTATCAATGGAAATCAAATTTATCAACCCATGGAGGTCTGGATTTGGAGTCACACTCAAAATTAAAGTGGAAAACCACACTACAGGCTGATCCAACTTTGATGTAATGTCCTTAAAACAAGTCAAAATGAGGCTCAGTAGTGTGTGTGGCCTCCACGTGCCTGTATGACCTCCCTACAACGCCTGGGCATGCTCCTGATGAGGTGGCGGATGGTCTCCTGAGGGATCTCCTCCCAGACCTGGACTAAAGCATCCGCCAACTCCTGGACAGTCTGTGGTGCAACGTGGCGTTGGTGGATGGAGCGAGACATGATGTCCCAGATGTGCTCAATTGGATTCAGGTCTGGGGAACGGGCGGGCCAGTCCATAGCATCAATGCCTTCCTCTTGCAGGAACTGCTGACACACTCCAGCCACATGAGGTCTAGTATTGTCTTGCATTAGGAGGAACCCAGGGCCAACCGCACCAGCATATGGTCTCACAAGGGGTCTGAGGATCATATCTCGGTACCTAATGGCAGTCAGGCTACCTCTGGCGAGCACATGGAGGGCTGTGCGGCCCCCCAAAGAAATGCCACCCCACACCTTGACTGACCCACCGCCAAACCGGTCATGCTGGAGGATGTTGCAGGCAGCAGAACGTTCTCCACGGCGTCTCCAGACTCTGTCACGTCTGTCACATGTGCTCATGTGCTCAGTGTGAACCTGCTTTCATCTGTGAAGAGCACAGGGCGCCAGTGGCGAATTTGCCAATCTTGGTGTTCTCTGGCAAATGCCAAACGTCCTGCACGGTGTTGGGCTGTAAGCACAACCCCCACCTGTGGACGTCGGGCCCTCATACCACCCTCATGGAGTCTGTTTCTGACCGTTTGAGCAGACACATGCACATTTGTGGCCTGCTGGAGGTCATTTTGCAGGGCTCTGGCAGTGCTCCTCCTTGCACAAAGGCGGAGGTAGCGGTCCTGCTGCTGGGTTGTTGCCCTCCTACGGCCTCCTCCACGTCTCCTGATGTACTGGCCTGTCTCCTGGTAGCACCTCCATGCTCTGGACACTACGCTGACAGACACAGCAAACCTTCTTGCCACAGCTCGCATTGATGTGCCATCCTGGATGAGCTGCACTACCTGAGCCACTTGTGTGGGTTGTAGACTCCGTCTCATGCTACCACTAGAGTGAAAGCACCGCCAGCATTCAAAAGTGACCAAAACATCAGCCAGGAAGCATAGGAACTGAGAAGTAGTCTGTGGTCACCACCTGCAGAACCACTCCTTTATTGGGGGTGTCTTGCTAATTGCCTATAATTTCCACCTTTTGTCTATTCCATTTGCACAACAGCATGTGGAATTTATTGTCAATCAGTGTTGCTTCCTAAGTGGACAGTTTGATTTCACAGAAGTGTGATTGACTTGGAGTTACATTGTGTTGTTTAAGTGTTCCCTTTATTTTTTTGAGCAGTGTAATAATACAAATCTAAGGGAGTTTTCCCCTTAGATTCGTATTATTATATTCCTGTTTCATTTACAAATCTCATGACGTGACGAGACATGTATTTAGCTACTTTAGCTAGCTAGCTAAATTTCGGCTAGCTATTAATTGCTGTAAAGTCACCAGAATTATTTGAAATAATGACTGAGGTGGCTACAGTATGTAATATATCTCAACGCTTTACTACAAACTAATGTAAACTACAATAAATAAAGGTTCACTTGTTTTTTGCTGTTAGGTTGGCACCACAATTGGGTATTTGATTTGCGAACTCATCACATGATCAGAGTCTCATCAGCAACACTAAAAAGTACTTCCGGGTAACGTAATTTCCGAAATATTCTAAATAAAAGTCCACCACGTAATAGCATAAACGTGTCAACAACCTGTATTTATTAATGATATGAAAAAGAATTGTCTAAAAATTAACAATGATTCATATTTGTTCATATTAAAGTGACATTTGCATTATATGTGGGTTTTAAAACATGTTCAAAGGTCATATAAATATCCCCAAATGTGAATCACTGTACAGTATATGGAATACATATTGGCTTATAGAGCAAAAACTGTTCTGGGTGCCGGAGTAAAAGTATTGTTGGGTGTACTCAACAGGGTCTGTAGAATGTATATCTGGCATCATTTCATGGAGTTCTGAATAATACGAAGTGTTGGCCTTTTACTCTCCCCATTCAATCGGTGGCCACAATGCGAATTACTCTATACGGAATACATAATCATCTTATGTGCGATTACTGCACTATAGAAAACCTTCTAACCAAACAATAGTGGGCAACTACAAAGTGCAAATATACAACAAAAAAATTATTCGTCACATAATGTGGCTTAAGCATTGTTGTGAACACAGAAAATCAAATGTTGCTGTTTTTCTATTTAAAAAGTTTCGAAGAAACTGGGGGAAACCGGAAAAACATGGGGGAAATCCGAAACTGGAAAAACTAAACTGAGAAAATGGAATTTGGGGGGAAAAAACCGAAGTAGACATGAAATTAAAACTGATTTAAAAGGACTCACCGACGTTTTTTTCTGTGCATGACTGCACTTTAGAGTGTTATCCTGCAGCACAGCATTTTGTGGAAAGTTGAGGTCAGGTCCAATATTGACTATGCACCCAAGAGGGAAAGAAGTTGGGCCATCCTAGAAATGTTTTAGAGAAATTTAATATCAAATTTAGCAGACGCTTTTATCCAAAGTGACTTAGTAATGTGTGAAGAGATTTTTATGTATGGGTGGCACCGGGAGTCAATCCCACTATCCTGGCGTTACAATACTCTACCAAGATGCATGACAAGTTTATAAATGCTTTGTGAAGCTTCAATTTAAAATGATTTATACGGCCTTTATTAAGCATTGCTTATGCTACACTTTATAAAGCACAAGTTTGTCATATTTGACATCGGTGATTATGTCACACAGTTATGCCAAATTTATGAACCCTTTATAAAGCATAACATATGGTTATAGATTATTTGTAACACATTAATGTAGTGTTTATGAAGGCTTTATGAAGCCTTTATAAGCTGCATGTCATTTAAAGCGGGACAGATATTCCTACCTCAAGAAATGTGTAATTTTACAGACAGTCGAGCACATTTCTTCTATGTTTCTGCCTCTTCAGTCCAGGGTCCACTGCATGGTGTCGTTGCGAATGTCAGACTCCACTCGGTGAGGCACATCGATCTGCAGGTTGAACATGATTAGTTTGTAGACTCCTGAAATAAGTGCAGTTGGATAAGGCAATTTTACAGCTAACTAGCTACGTCACATACTGATATTGTCTTTGGTATTATTGTGCGTAGCTATGTTTGCTAGCTAGCCAGCCAGCCCATAGAGAGAGCATTGCAATGTGGATTTTGTAGTCAACTTGAGATGCAACAGATTTCCACAGCAATTTTCATATGTTGCTACCATCCCTATTAAAAAGCCAAAATGAAACATTGGTTCACAAAAAAATATTGTTCTCACATATTAGTGTTATTTACATTATAAGAATGAGCATTTTGGGTGGATTTTTCATTTAAAAAAGGCCTTAGAACACCCTGGAGGGCATGTGATGCAAAATGGTATCTGTTTTTCCTCTATATGGTTTCCTTGACTCTGAAAATATCTAATTATCCCCAGGTATCCCCAGGTATTGGTAATCCTGTGCATATCACACCATGGCAGGCTTCTTTTTTTTTTTATATCTCACAAGTATAAGAATCAAGTGAGGAGCTGAGTTTAAGCAGGTCATCATGGATTAGAAATGAGCAGGCTTCATTTTGGATTTAGAATATATGTATAATTTTGCATTTGAATGTAATAAGTTACATGAGTGCAGGATACAAAGAATAATATTGTTTGAATTATGTTATCATGAGAATGAAAGCTGTCTATATTGGTGAGTATACTGTAGATGTGGGGAAATCTATTACTGAATCAACAAGTCAAGGAATTATCCATTTAGGTTGTATGTTCTCTGTGATTTCAGAAATGTAACATATATATATATATATATATATGTAAGCTATAGTAGGAGGATTTGCTCCTCTTCTTCAAACATTGACAGCACATCTTTAACAACTCCCAGGACCATGGAAAACTCTACTCACTATAAGGTCTTCAGGCTTGCTGCGTACAGTGATATCGGACAATTGAAGTACTTCTATTTTGCTGTAGTAACTGTATTATATTTTGTCATCATTCTTGGCAATGCTTTGCTTATTGGAGTTATCTTCATTGAAAGAAGCCTTCATGAACCCATGTATATGTTTCTATGTGCTTTGTTTGTTAATCAGTTGTATGGGAGCACTGGTTTGTTTCCTGCTCTCATGTTTTACTTACTCTCTGACACACATGATATTTCCCTTCTTTATTGTTACCTCCAGATTTATGTGTTGTACACATATGCTATAACAGAATTTAGTAATTTAGCAGTTATGTCCTATGACAGGTACATTTCTATTTGTTATCCTCTACAGTATAACAATATTATGACACCTAAAATAATTTGTGGCTTAATTCTGCTGTCCTGCTTGTCTTCTTTTTTCCTCATCGCCATCGTTATCTCCCTGAGTTTGCGACTGCAATTTTGTGGTAACGTTCTAGACAGACTGTATTGTGACAACTACTCAGTATTCAAGCTTGCCTGTTCAAATACTACGCTGAATAACATATGGGGTCTTGCTGTCACTGTGCTTTATATTTCTTGTACTATATGTCCTACCATATACTCATATGTCAGAATTCTACAAATATGTTTAAAGTCTTCAAAAGAGACAAAACAGAAAGCATTTAACACCTGTACACCACATATAGCCTCTATGCTGAACTTCTTCTTTGGCTGGTTATTTGTGATTCTACAAGGCAGATATGAAACTGCAGATCTTCCACCTATACTTCGCACTATTTTATTAGTTTATTTTCTGATATGTCCACCACTTTTCAATCCTTTAATGTATGGCGTTAGAATGGTTAAAATCAGGCATGCTTGTAAAAAGGTACTAAGCCTTAACCCTGAAACATAACCTGATAGTTCCTTTGTGTATTTTAGAATTATGTGTTTTCTTACTTATAGTTGCTATAATTGACTGTAAATATTGCATCAAGTTTATCATGTATTGTAACTGAGAATGTTTTGTGTCATATTAGCTAGTTAACTGCATAACTACAGAGCATCAAGGGGAGCTGCCCTCCCTACCTTCAGACTATGCTCAAACAGATGCTGAGTGGGATCGTTGGGAAGATCCTACACCCCAACCCATTCTGCCAGATCTGGACTCTTGGCCCATCTAACTTCAGGACAGCTGTGTACCTGCCCATCTTCCTAAAACGTTTGTCTTCTTGATTTATTAACATTTTGTTGCAGTTTTCAAGTTAATTTCCTGCAGTTCTATACATTTTGCCATGAGGCAGAAATAAAGGGAATCTCTCACGAAGGTTGTATATTGCAGGTTTTTTCTGCAATGTATATGTAATGAGTGCTTACTTATTCTGGCAGTGATGGCTTATGACAGGTTTGTCTCCATTTGTAAGCCAGTTGTATTTTATTCCCATAACCATTTTCTCTCACTTAGCAATTGTTAAAGTCTCCTGTGTTGAAAGTGCACCGAGGAACTTTCATGATATATGTATCATAGCAAGTCTAGTGGTTTCACCTTTTGTGTTAGTTGTGCTCTCATATGTCAAAATATTACTTGTTTGCTTGAAAGCCTCAAAGGAGTCACGAAAGTAGGCTTTTAATTTGTGTGCTCCCCACTTGATCATATTCATCAACTTCTCTACAACCCTCCTTTCTGTTGTTTACAGTAACCAGAAATATCTGTACAGTTTATTCTGTTCCATAGCCATGGGGGAAAAAATACTATGCCCGCACTACAGAAGGCTATATTGGTCCGCTAATGCAGGACTAGTAAAGGCCCAGTGTGCTATTTTTGTGAGAAAATAAGTTCTCCAAACATATTAATATTTGTTATTAATTCAGATTTTTCAGGGGGTGCTGCATCACCCTCAGCACCCCTACTTCCTGTGGCTATGTTCTATTCCCACCACTGTTGCACCCTACCATATAGGGATTAGGACCAAGGAGATCAGAAATCTGAGCCTGAACTAGTACCAATTATGACTTTAGATGGTACAGCAGCAGGGCCAGGGTTACTGGTTTGAATCCCAGGACTGACAGGAATATCTATCAAGACGTGAGCTGCCAGACCTGCTGCCAGAACTAAATGCTTATACTGTTTGTTTTATCATCAACATAATCGTTTGTATTGCATTTTATTTCTGTAAATTCTTATTTATTTCCGTTAAATGTATTTTACTGTCTTAGTACTGTAAAGCACTGTAGTAAAGTCAAATCAGGGATGCTGCTGTGGCTCTGACCCTACGTTCTTCTAGAATGTCAGTGGATATGTACTGTATGTGTGTTTCAGGGGGGTTGGGGAAAGAGCAAAATGATGTAAGGTTCCAATAAGTTCTGTTTCCACAAATGGGCAGTAAAGTATTCCTCTAGTAGTGAAAGATCTATAGACTTAGATCAACATCACATCAGTGTATCTGTCCCATTATGGCATCTGCGAGAGCACTGGAAGCACCATTGAGGCAATCTCCATTTTGAAGTAGTCCATTTTCTTCTACTACTTCTACGAGTTTTCAAACATACTGGAAGGGTGCATACTGCCACCTGGAGAGTGTTGTTAGAACAGGTATTAAGCCAAGGTTGGTGATTTACTGCCACCTGCAGTTATGGAACGTTTGCTCATAAGTATAATTCATTGGCTGAGCCCCCAGTTACTACTTCAAAATGGTGAAAGTCCTCAATGCCGCAGCCCATGCTAAAACCGGCTTTTGGGCACTACAGTCCTCTATCTATCTCTTTGGTTACATACTTTTTAGACCGGTCACTGAGCTAAAGGTGGATCAGGGCATTTGCCCTAACTATCTGGCCCGTCTGTTTCTGCTTAATTCTTAAATATATGTTCACACTGTCATTTAAGCACAGGTGTTGTTTAATACCACTATCTAATGATAATGTCCCTGAGAGGAAAAGCTTGTGAGTTGGGTTCGTTTTAACATAGAGAACGACTACAGCATAACATTCTAAGTCAGTGGTTCCTGCGCAAGGTGTCGGCACTACCCCCCCAAAAAATTAGGTAGTGCATCAGCAGTTCCTCTTGTCATGTTAGTCATTGCATACCTTAGAGAGCTATTTACAACTTGCCAGAAATGTACAGATCAACTAGCCCATGTCAGCTAATGTATTTTTATTTATTTCTTGTCCATAGACATTGTTGTAATTGTTTAGTCACAAAAATATCACATGGATACACATAAGACATGGCAAAATGTATAGAATTGCAAGAACATTTGCTTTAAAATTGCAACATTTTCTTTATACCCGATGACAAAATGTGTAGAATTGCAGGAAATAAGCATTAAACTTGCAAAATTCTCTCCGCCAACAAGAGAGGTGTGAACAGTTTGTGTCATAAACAGTGCTTGTCCCCATAGAAATAGATCAATGTTAAAATTAGTGCTTCAAAAATGGGTAGTAGGCCTAAGATAACAATTCACCAAATGTCTTCTTAAGTCCAATATAAGAAAAGGATATATACAGTACATACAGTATAGAGTAGACCTATGAACAGCTATTTTCACTTAAATGTTCAATGCAGCCATTTTTATCTCAATATCAAAACACTTATGAGTAACAACTTAAGTACCTTACTGTGGTTATTTTTGACCACTTTAATTGAAACCAAACAAAAATTGCTTCTTAGGAAGGACACAATTTCTCAAGCAAGAATATTTTGTGGACTGTCTGGGAGTGGTCTGAGTGGGGAGGGGAAAACTGAAAACTAGCTGTTATTGGCAGAAAGGTTTGGAACTCTTTTTTTATTGGTCTAGTAACTACAGTATACTGAACAAAAATATGAACGCAACATGTAAAGTGTTGGTCCCACGTTTCATGAGCTGAAATAAAAGATCCCCGAAATTTTTCATGAGCTGAATTACAAGATCCCAGAAATTGTCCATACGCACAAAAAGCTTATTTCTCTCAAATTTGGGTCAGAAGTTTGTTTACGGTTCGTGAGAGTTAGCGAGAGTTAGTGAGAGTTTCTCCTTTGCCAAGATAATCCATACACCTGATAGGTGTGGCATATAAAGAAGCTGATTAAACAGCATGAACATTACACAGGTACACCTTGTGCTGGACACAATAAAAGGCCACCAAAATGTGCAGTTTTGTCACATAACACAATTCCACAGATGTCTCAAGTTTTGAGGGAGCGTGCGATAGGCATGCTGACTGCAGGAATGTCCACCAAACCTGTTGCCAGAGACTTTTATGTTAATTTCTCTACTATAAGCCGCCTCCATTTTAGAGAATTTGGCAGTACTTTAAACAGGCCTCACAACCGCAGACCATTTGTACGGCGTCGTGTGGGTGAGTGGTTTGCTGATGTCAACGTTGTGAACAGTGCCCCATGGTGTGGTTATGGTATGGGCAGGCATAAGCTACGGACAACGAACACAATTGCATTTGATCAACGGCAATTTGAATGCACAGAGATACTTTGTCGTGCCACTCATCTGCTGCTGTTACATGTTTCAGCATGATAATGCATGGCCCCATGTCGCAAGGATCTGTACACAATTCCTGGAAGCTGAAAATGTCCCAGTTCTTCCATGGCCTACATACTCACCAGACATGTCACCCATTGAGCATGTTTGGGATGCTCTGGATTGACGTGTACGACAGCGTGTTCCAGTTATCGCCAATATCCAGCAACTTCGCACAGCCATTGAAGAAGAGTGGGACAACATTCCACAGCCCACAATCAACAGCCTGATCAACACTTTGCGGAGGTGATGTATCGCGCTGGATGAAGCAATCGGAGGTCACACCAGATACTGACTGGTTTTATGATCCACACCCCTATCTTTTTTTTACAGTATCTGTGATCAACAGATGTCCATCTTCATTCCCAATTATGTGTTATCCATATGTTAGTTCAGGGTTGGGAGGGCCAAGAGACCAAAGGTGCCTGAACGGAGTGCTCGGGTTGGGGTGTATGTAAGGTTTGATCATAGCCTGAAGGTAGGGAAGGGCAGTTCCTCTGGCTGCTCCGTTGGCAAGTACCTTGTTTGATATTGGATCTTGAAATCATGAAATGACAATAGTCTTATGAATATAGATTACAATACCTTAAGTGTAAGATTCTTAATAAGACATTCAAATATATAAAGTAATTCCAAAAACTAGGCTACTATGCACAGGTTTGGAGAAGATTGCTGCTGAACTGATCGGGACAAATGAGGACAATGATCAAATCAAATTAAATCAGCCATGGTGTTAAGAGATTTTAGCATGTGTGAATATACATCTTTCCAAAACTCATTACATGGACTGGTGTAGTTCACAGAATTTCCAAACTCATGAGATCTGTTTTTATCATGACTTGTCAATACTTGGCTTTTACTTGTAATGATTAAAGATAATTGGATAGCCATTTGATCCAGTGCAAAAGCTATTTCGCACAAGGTCCTGCTATCAAAATCCTCCTCTCTCCTCTCTCTCGCTCAAACGCTAAAGAATTAATTATATTAGTAAATGTCCTACTGCTACTGTAGACCTAGGTCCAATCACTGCAGAAATGTCTCTGAAATGCATCCATACATATCAATAACCGTTGTTTTATATAGCTTAATAATAAGATAGATATTAGTCTCCACTACGACATACAGGTGTCAAGTGTATTAGAAATGCAGCTGTATGCTACACCTAAACTATAGCCTACTGTAGCCTATCAAAACAAATTGAACACATAGGTGTATAATATTAGATGTAGATGAAAGTGAGAATAGTGCAGCCTGGTCTCATAAACTAGACGTAACATGGTAAATGTAAATTCAGACAACACATTTGTATAATCATTTGTTATGTTTGGTATGGTTACATTAGACAAAAGGTTACTTAGGGCAAAAATTAAAGGAGGGTGGGTAGTTGGTTGGTTGCTATGAAACATTACAAGTTGTAATTAGTAACATATCATACTAAATGGAGGGAGACCAATTTACGTTAACTATGTTACGTCTACCCCTGATTCCAGATTGAATAGTGAGGTAGCCTACGGAATGGAGTGCAATGGAGCATGAATGAGAACGTTTTTAAAACAAACAAATAACAGGCACATTTATTAAGGTTTCCAATCACTGTTCAAAATTACTTCCAATGAGTGAAGTCTTAACTGGATGAACAACAGAGACAAAATGCAATATCAAAGTTTTTTTAATTGTTTGGGGAATGGCCTCCTCTCCGAGGGAAGATTTGACAGCAGGTCACATATGTCACATTAATGGAAGGTGTGAAAAACATTAATTTGTGTTTCCCTGGCTGAGTTGACTAGCTGATATGAGCTGATGGCCCATCAGTTGAACTACAAATGTAGGATCTTAATTTGAGCCAGTTTGCCTCAGCAGGAATTTTTTATTTTTTATTTTTTTATTTCACCTTTATTTAACCAGGTAGGCTAGTTGAGACCAAGTTCTCATTTACAACTGCGACCTGGCCAAGATAAAGCATAGCAGTGTGAACAGACAACAACACAGAGTTACACATGGAGTAAACAATAAACAAGTCAATAACACAGTAGGACATTTAAAAAAAAAAAGAGTCTATATACATTGTGTGCAAAAGGCATGAGGTAGGCAATAAATAGGCCATAGGAGCGAATAATTACAATTTAGCAGATTAACACTGGAGTGATAAATCATCAGATGATCATGACCAAGTAGAGATACTGGTGTGCAAAAGAGCGGAAAAGTAAATAAATAAAAACAGTAAGGGGATGAGGTAGGTAAATTGGGTGGGCTGTTTACAGATGGACTATGTACAGCTGCAGCGATCGGTTAGCTGCTCAGATAGCAGATGTTTAAAGTTGGTGAGGGAAATAAAAGTCTCCAACTTCAGCGATTTTTGCAATTCGTTCCAGTCACAGGCAGCAGAGAACTGGAAGGAAAGGCGGCCAAATGAGGTGTTGGCTTTTGGGATGATCAGTGAGATATACCTGCTGGAGCGCGTGCTACGGGTGGGTGTTGATATCGTGACCAGTGAACTGAGATAAGGCGGAGCTTTACCTAGCAAGGACTTATAGATGACCTGATAGAATGGTGGCGCATGTACAACGCGAGGCTCGGCGTCTACCCATATTTTGGGAATTAGTTGTAATTTACTTAACAATTCTTAATGCATAATGCGAGTTTTTGACAACTTACAACTTCCACTGGAGATCGCGAAGATGCCCCGGGAGACTGAAACATTGCTGAGAGGAAGTGCCCGGAGGCGGCGTTGAGATCGTAAACAAAGGCGAGGGAAGCGGGGTGGCCTCCGGGCTTGGCAAAAGCTGACCCCATATCGGCTTTCACTGCCTAGCCGTTTCCTCGCTAGCTTCCGGTCACTGGCGGACAAAATGGACGAAATACGACTAAGAATCATCTAAAGAAAATTGATTATGGATTGCAGCATCATGATTTTCACAGAAACGTGGCTGAACAACAGCATACCCGACAACGCTATTGGGCTAGAGGTGTGACTTCTTCAGGGCTGATCGTACAGCAGAGGACTGGTAAGACCAGAGGAGGTGGTCTGTGCATTTATGTAAACAAAGCATGGTGTACAGACAGTAACATAACCGGGAGTCACTGCTCAACCAATCTAGAGTACCTGATAATTAGGTGCAGGCCTTTCTACTTGCCTCGGGAGCTGACATCCATTGTTGTTACTGCAGCCTATATACCTCTGGATGCTAATGCTAAACTAGCAATGAAAGAACTGCAGGTTGCTATTAGCAAACAGCAAACTGCACATCCTAATGGTGCTTTTATAGTTGCAGGGGATTTTAACCACTCAAATCTGAAAACTGTTTTTCCCAAATTCCACTAAAATGTCTCCTGCCCCATTAGAGGAGATAATACACTAGACCACGTGTATACAAACATTCCGGAGGCTTACAAAGCCATTCCCCTCCCCCACCTGGGACAGTCTGATCACCTTTCACTGTTCCTACCCCAAGTATTTACCCCTCATTACTACAGCACCAGACTCATTACTACAGCACCAGTTTCAACATACAGACTGGAGATTGTTTGCCTCAGGCCACACTTGACTCCCATACGGACATTGAAACATATGCTTCTTCCGTTCGGGATTATATCAACATCTGCATCAACAATGTCACCACCCATAAACTAATAAAGACCTTCCCCAACCAGAAGCCTTGTATGAACAGAGAGGTAAAGGCCAAAAAACCTAGACTTTAGCTCAGCATTCAGTACGGTCATTCCCTCTAGGTTGGTCACCAAACTCCATGACCCAGGGATCAGCCCCTCTCTCTGTAACTGGACTTTGGACTTCCTAACCAACAGACCCCAGACCCTCGACGCATGTGGCAGGGCATCCAAGCCATCAAAGACTACAGGCCAAAAAACCCTACCCCCACAGCCAGCGACGTCTCCATCGCCGACGAGTTAACTTCTTATGGCTGCGATCCCGTTAACGGCATCGATATGACAACAGCCAGTGAAAGTGCAGGGCGCCAAATTCAAACAACAGAAATCTCATAATTAAAATTCCTCAAACATACAAGTATCTCATACCATTTTAAAGGTAATCTTGTTGTTAATCCCACCACAGTGTCCGATTTCAAAAAGGCTTTACAGCGAAAGCACCGCAAACGATTATGTTAGGTCACCGCCAAGTCACAGAAAAACACAGCCATTTTTCCAGCCAAAGACAGGAGTCACAAAAAGCAGAAATAGATATAAAATTCATCACTAACCTTTGATGATCTTCATCAGATGACACTCATAGGACTTCATGTTACACAATACATGTATGTTTTGTTCGGGAAAGTTACATATTTATATAGAAAAATATCAGTATACATTGGCGCGTTATGTTCAGTAGTTCCAAAAACATCTGGTGATTTTGCAGAGAGCCACATCAATTTCCAGAAATACTCATAATAAACGTTGATCAAAGATACAAGTGTTATACATGGGATTTTAGATCCACTTCTCCTTAATGCAACCGCTGTGTCAGATAAAAAAATAAAAAAAAGCTTTACGGAAAAAGCAAACCATGCAATAATCTGAGTACGGCGCTCAGAGCACAAACAAGACAAAAAGATATCCGCCATATTGTGCAGTCAACAGAAGTCAGAAATAACATTATAAACATGCACTTACCTTTGATGATCTTCATCAGAATGCACTCCCAGGAATCGCAGTTCCACAACAAATGTTTGTTTTGTTCGATAATGTCCATCATTTATGTCCAAATAGCTCCTTTTGTTAGCGCGTTTGGTAAACAAATCCAAAGTCACGAAGCGCGTTCACTAGGAGCAGACGAAATGTCCAAAAGTTCCGTTACAGTCCGTAGAAACATGTCAAACGATGTATAGAATCCATCTTTAGGATGTTTTTAACATAAATCTTCAATAATGTTCCAACTGGAGAATTCCTTTGTCTTCAGAAAAGCAAATGGAACAGACCTCGCTCTCACATGAACGAGCGTCACGAGCTCAAAGCATTCTGCCAGACCTCTGACTCATTCCCCTCTCATTCAGCCCCACTTTACAGTAAAAGCCTTAAACAAGTTTCTAAAGATGGTTGACATCTAGTGGAAGCCTTAGCAAGTGCAACATGACCAATATCCCAATGTATCTTCAATAGGGGCTGAGTTGAAAATCGACCAACCTCAGATTTCCCACTTCCTGGTTGGATTTTTTCTCAGGTTTTTGCCTGCCATATGAGTTCTGTTATACTCACAGACATCATTCAAACAGTTCTAGAAAATTCAGAGTGTTTTCTATCCAAATATGCATATATTGGCAACTGGGACTGAGGAGCAGGCAGTTTACTCTGGGCACCTTATTCATCCAAGCTACTCAATACTGCCCCCAGCCATAAGAAGTTAAACAGGTTCTATGCTCGCTTCGACAGGGACAACAAAGATCCAGCCATCAAAGCTGAGCTCCCCCTCAGACTATCCATAGCAGATGTGTTGTCTGCACTGAGCAGGGTGAATGCACGCAAGGCTGCTGGTCCTGATGGCGTCCCCGGTCATGTGTTCAGAGCATGTGCCGGGCAGATGGCCGAGGTCTTCACTGACATTTTCAACCTGTCTTTGGCCCAGGCGGTTGTCCCCACCGCAACCATTGTGCCAGTGCCGAAGCAGTTGACCACATCAAGCCTGAATGACTTCCGACCTGAAGTGCTTCGAAAGACTGGTTTTGGCCTACCTTAAGTCCTGCCTTCCTCCAACACTGGATCCCCAACAGTTTGCCTACCGACCGAAAAGGTCTACAGAGGACACCATCTCCACAGCTTTACACTCTGCCCTGACCCACCTGGACAAAACCAACACCTATGTGAGAATACTGTTAATAGACTTTAGCTCAGCATTCAATATGGTCATTCCCTCTAGGTTGGTCATCAAACTCCATGACCTAGGGATCAGCCCCTCTCTCTGTAACTGGACTTTGGACTTCTTAACCAACAGACCCCAGTCTGCCAGGTTAGATAACTTCACCTCCTCAACCCTGAACCTGAACACCAGTGTGCCACAGGGCTGCGTGCTGTTTCCCCTCCTGTACTCCCTCTTCACCTACTACTGCGTTCCTGTACACGGTTCCAACACCATCGTCAAGTTTGCAGACGACACCATGGTAGGCCTGATCAATGACAATGACGAGTCAGCCTACAAGGAGGAGGTCAAGCATCTGGCTGCATGGTGCTCTGACAACAACCTGGCCCTCAATGCAAAGAAAACCAAGGAGCTCATTGTGGATTACGTGAGCGTGTGCCCAGCTTCAAATTCCTAGGTGTCTACATCTCCGAGGACCTCTCCTGGACCCTCAACACCTCAACCCTGGTCAAAAAGGTGCAGCAGCGCCTGTACTTTTTGAGGAGGCTGAAGTTTAAAAACTCAGACGCGTTTCAGCTGCATGGCCCGCCTGTCTCCCAAGATCCTGGTCAACTTTTACCTCTACACGGTCGAGAGAATTCTGACAAACTGCGCCATGGTGTGGTTTGGCGGGTGTTCCGTGGCCGACCGGAAGGCCCTGCAACGGATGGTGAAAACCCCCCAGCACATCACAGGTGCCCCGCTCCCTGCCAACGTAGACCTCCAGCTCAAGCGATGTCTGCGTAGGATGCGTGGCATCATCAGGGACCCTTCACATCCATGCCACAAACTGTTTGCCCTCTTACCATCAGGCAGGCGGTACAGATCTCTACATTCCCACACTAGCAGGCTCAAGAACAGTATATTTCTACTGTAACCCTGCTGAACTCTGTGACACGGCACCAGCCATATCCACCCGCCCACCGCTTAGTACTGCCTCTCAGGGACCTTGTTGCACTATTCTCTTTGCACTCTTCATGGCACTACTGGACTCTGACATTGCTTTGCAAAGTCTGATTAAGGACATTATTCAGATGTACATGTACATGTCTACCTCGGTAGCCTCATTGCTGCTATTCCTGCATTTCAGTTGCGTGTCTCTTTGCACTTTCAATTTGCCTTCATTGCACATTTAGACTTGCCATTTGTACTTGCCATTTATACATCCCATTTAATAACATACATTGTACTTCATTGTTTCAGTTGTACATTTGTGCACTCTTATTTGCTATTCTGGTCAGATGCTAACTGCATTTTGTTGTACTGTACTTGTTCTTGTTCAATGACAATAAAGTTGAATCTAATCTAAAAAAAAGTTGAAGAGGAAGTGGTTGCAGCATTTATTGGACAACATCTAATAAGCAATACTATACACATTAAAAAGTGAAATACTGTAGATATGTTATCAAAAATTCAACTCAAAGCTAGAAGCATCAGAATCCCTAGAAAGGTTGTTCCAACCTTGAATATGACAGTTAATGAAATGCTTGACGTGATACTGCATTTTAGAAGCTGTGTCAACAAAATACATTTTCTGTGTAATATTTCTTCAATGTTGCACTGGTTGCATTTAAAAAGAGCCCCTGGGTTTGT
Source organism: Salvelinus namaycush (assembly GCF_016432855.1). Lineage (NCBI taxonomy): Eukaryota > Metazoa > Chordata > Actinopteri > Salmoniformes > Salmonidae > Salvelinus > Salvelinus namaycush. The sequence continues at coordinate 16,198,522 of NC_052340.1, read as the reverse complement.
GGTCTAGCCAAGTTTTTTGAGAGTCACCAGGAAGATAGCTGTGGACTAATTTGTAATTTAGGGTAGGACATCTATTAAAGCTTAAGACTGGTGGCTCTGGTAAGACTTGGCATAGTAGAGTATCACTTTGGATGATTCTCCAATTATTTGTAATGATTATTTTAATGTTCTCAGCTTCAGTGCTGTATTTTGTAACAAAGTACACTCTCTCTGGTACATCACGAGACACTCCCCTTCACAACAAGTTCTCTCTGTCAAGTCGTCCTGCCCCAATACCTGCATCTTTCAGGACCGGAGCGCTGTAGCCCTGATTCAAGAAGCTATTCTCCAATTCAGCAGATTTGACGCTGTAGTCTGTCTCCTGATCGCAAACTCTGTGGACTCTTTGGAATTGGCCATATGGAATGTTCTCTTTTTAGCCTTTTGGGGTGAAAGCTGTCTGCCCTCAGAATGGTATTCCCATCTGTAGACTTCCTAAAGATTGATGTGTGTAAACAACCTTTGTCATTTTTACTGATGTCAAGGTTCTAAAAATGAATGATCCTTGCTGTACTCCATAGTTAGTATGATGTTAGGGTTAATGGTGTTATGGAATTGGTGGAAGGAAATAAATTAATCTTCTAAGCCAGACCAGAACAGGCAAACATCATCAATATATAGCGTCCCCTACATATAATTCGGTCAAAGAACTGTTTTTTTTAGAAGGATCCAAAATGAAGTAATTTTCCAATTTCCAAAGTACAAACCAGCGTAAGAAGGGCTGTAGCAAGCTTCCATGGCATATCCTTTGACTTGTTTAAAAATACAGTCCTTAAAGACAAAGATGTTATTATTAAGAGTCCATTCAGTCAATGAGACAATGAATTCTGTAGGAGGCATCTCAGTCTCAGGCCGGGTACTCAAGAAATGGTGCATAGATGCCAATCCTTGTTCATGTTCAAAGGTGATGTATGGAGACTCCACATCCATGGTGACTAAAAAGGAAGCTGTACCTATATTGTTCATTTAACACCTGTGGTATCTCGAAGATAGGCTGGGAGTGACAGCAGAACAGGCTTAATAAAGTAATCAATCTACTTGGAGATGGGTTCTGTCAGACTTTCATTACCACTAATGACTGGTTTGCCTGGGGGGTTTTCAAGATTCTTGTTGACTTTTGGAAGAACATAAAAAGAAGCCATATGCGAACTGTCATTGAAAATACATTTGAACTCATTGTCTGAAATGTAGCCATTCTCCTTAGCTCTGTGAGGACTCCTTTCAAATCAGTTTGTAGGTCCTCTGTAGGGTTGAAGGTAAGAGATTGGTAGAATTCATCATTGTCTAATTGACGGTAGGCTTCTGTAAGATATTTGTCTTTACTCCACACTACTGTAGCGTCACCCTTGTCTGCTTTTTTAACCACAATCCGTCCATTTTTGGACAATAATTCATCTGCATCCCTCTCTGTCTTAGAAAGATTACGTTGTCTTTGGTTAGAGTAAATTTTGCTCTTAAACAGATTCTCCACATCAAAATTCACCTGCTTGGCAAATGTATTTAGTATGACATTCTGGACAATGGGTCAAAATGTGGACTTGGGCTTAAAATGTGTTTTTGAGGGCACAGAAACTGCCTGACCTGAAACACTGGTGTTTGTAGTTGGAGAGATGTTTAGCTTGTACCAGGCCTTCAGGTATAGATTCCTGTAGAAACTAAATAGGTCAATCTTTGTATTGAATTCATTAGTTGATTATGTATTGGCAAAGGACAGTGTACTATGGAATAGATGGCTCTCCTGTTCTTGGCACTTTGCTCAGTTAAGTTCAAGGTTGGAACAACCTTTCTAGGGGATCTGATGCTTCTAGCTTTGAGTTGCATTTTTGATAACATATGTCACTTTTTAAAACTGTATAGTATTGCTTATTAGGTGTTGTCCAATGAATGCTGTAACCACTCCCTCTTCAACTTTTTTTTAGATTAGATTCAACTTTATTGTCATTGAGAAAGTACAAGTGCATTACAACGAAATGCAGTTAGCATCTGACCAGAATTGCAAATAAGAGTGCACGAATGTACAACTGAAACAATGAAGTACAATGTATGTTATTAAATGGGATGTACAAATGGCAAGTCTAAATGTGCAATGAAGGCAAATTGAAAGTGCAAGGAGACACGCAACTGAAATGCAGGAATAGCAGCAATGAGGTTACCGAGGTAGACATGTACAACTGAAAAATGTCCTTAATCAGACTTTGCAAAGCAATGTCAGAGTCCAGTAGTGCCATGAAGAGTGCAAAGAGAGTAGTGCAACAAGGTCCCTGAGAGGCAGTACTAAGTGGTGGGCGGGTGGATATGGCTGGTGCCGTGTCACAGAGTTCAGCAGGGTTACAGTAGAAATAAACTGTTCTTGAGCCTGCTAGTGTGGGAATGTAGAGACCTGTACTGCCTGCCTGATGGTAAGAGGGCAAACAGTTTGTGGCATGGATGTGAAGGGTCCCTGATGATGCCACGCGCCTTACGCAGACACTGCTTGAGCTGGAGATCTACGATGGCAGGGAGCGGGGCACCTGTGATGTGCTGGGAGGTTTTCACCATCAGTTGCAGGGCCTTCTGGTCGGCCACGGAGCATCCGCCAAACCACACTGTGGCGCAGTTTGTCAGACTTTTCTCGACCGTGCAGCAGTAAAAGTTGACCAGGATCTTGGGAGACAGACGGGCCTTCTTCAGCCTCCTCAAAAAGTACAGGCGCTGCTGCACCTTTTTGACCAGGGTTGAGGTGTTGAGCGTCTAGGAGAGGTCCTCGGAGATGTAGACACCCAGGAATTTGAAGCTGGGCACACGCTCCACCTCAGTGCCATCAATGAGAACTTCGGCGTGGCTGCAGCTTTTAGACATCCTGTAATCCACAATGAGCTCCTTGGTTTTCTTTGCATTGAGGGCCAGGTTGTTGTCGGAGCACCATGCAGCCAGATGCTTGACCTCCTCCCTCTAGGCTGACTCGTCATTGTCATTGATCAGGCCTACCACCGTGGTGTTGTCTGTAAACTTGACGATGGTTTTGGAACCGTGTACAGGAACGCAGTCGTAGGTGAAGAGGGAGTACAGGAGGGGAAAAAGCACGGAGCCCTGTGGCACACCGGTGTTCAGGTTCAGGGTTGAGGAGGTGAAGTTATCTAACCTGACAGACTGGGGTCTGTTGGTTAGGAAGTCCAAAGTCCAGTTACAGAGAGAGGGGCTGATCCCTGGGTCATGCAGTTTGGTGACCAACCTAGAGGGAATGACCGTACTGAATGCTGAGCTAAAGTCTAGGTTTTTTGGCCGGTAGTCTGTGATGGCTTGGATGCCCTGCCACATGAGTTGAGGGTCGGAGTTGTTGTTGAAGTGCTCCTCAATCCGCAGTTTGTGGTCATGTTTAGCCATCTTGAGGCCCTTTTTCAGGTTGGCCAAGGATGAGCTGTAGGCTTCCACATCGCCAGATCTGAAAGCAGCATTGCGTGTCTTTACCTCTCTGTTCATACAAGGCTTCTGGTTGGGGAAGGTCTTTATTCGTTTATGGGTGGTGAGATTGTTGATGCAGATGTTGATGTAATCCAGAACGGAAGAAGCATATGTTTCAATGTCCGTATGGGAGTCAAGTGTGGCCTGAGAGGCAAACAATCTCCATTCTGTATGTTGAAACTGGTGCTGTAGTAATGAGTCTGACCCCTCTGACCACACTTTGACTGTCCTCACTGATGGTTTCACATGTTTAATGAGGGGTAAATACTTGGGGTAGGAACAGTGAAAGGTGATCAGACTGTCCCAGGTGGGGGAGGGGAATGGCTTTGTAAGCCTCCGGAATGTTTGTATACACGTGGTCTAGTGTATTATCTCCTCTAATGGGGCAGGAGACATTTTAGTGGAATTTGGGAAAAACAGTTTTCAGATTTGAGTGGTTAAAATCCCCTGCAACTATAAAAGCACCATCAGAATGTGCAGTTTGCTGTTTGCTAATAGCAACCTGCAGTTCTTTCATTGCTAGTTTAGCATTAGCATCCAGAGGTATATAGGCTGCAGTAACAACAATGGATGTCAGCTCCCGAGGCAAGTAGCGTTGTCGGGTATGCTGTTGTTTAGCCACGTTTCTGTGAAAATCATGATGCTGCAATCCATAATCAATTTTCTTTAGATGATTCTTAGTCGTATTTCGTCCATTTTGTTCACCAGTGATTGGACGCTAGCGAGGAAAAGACTAGGTAGTGAAAGCCGATATGGGGTTAGCTTTGGCCAAGCCCGGAGGCCACCTCGCTTCCTTCTCCTTTGTTTACGATTTCGACGCAGCCTCCGGGCACTTCCTCTCAGCGATGTTTCAGTCTCCCTGGGCGTCTTCGCGATCTCCAGTAGTAGTTGTCAAAAACTCTCTTTGTGCATTGTGTTCCAATATCCAGGAGTTCTTGTCAGCTATATAAAGTGTACATCAGGCTGTACTGAGTGAATAAACTAAGAACTATTAAGTAAACTACAACTAATTCTCAAAATCTGGGTAGACGCCGAGCCTCGCGTTTTACTTGCGCCACCATTCTATCAGGGGCGATTGGAAAAGGCTGTTCAAAAGAGGACATTGTATTATCATTTCTTTGTGCTCCCTGACGAAGGCCATGCAGCCCAAATGTGTCTGAGTTTTTAAAGTTTGTTTCCATTGAACATGCCATACAAATAAAGGCATTTTAATTAATTATATAAAGGGTGCCTTGGTCCCCCTTTCTTTTTGATGACAGACAATGTCTTCTCCATTTCCCCACGCTCTCCACTGGATCCACGTCTCATCTAAAAGCAGGCGTCACAGACACCGGGAATCTTTCAACTTCAACTGCTCCGCCTTAACCTTTCTGGCGCAGGCGTTCCGCTAGCGACCCACCTCGACAACATCCGGTGAAATTGCAGAGCGCCAAATTCAAAATACAGAAATTGTCATAATAAACATTCATAAAAAATACAAGTGTTATACATCGGCTTAAAGATTAACTTCTTGTTAATCCAGCCGCTTTGTCAGATTTCAAAAAGGCTTTACGCCGAAAGTATACCATGCAATTATCTGAGGACAGCGCCCCGCTTACAAAAGCATACAAACATTTTACAACCAAGTAAAGGAATTACAAAAGTCAGATATAGCGATTAAAATTAATCACTTACCTTAGAAGATCTTCATATGGTTGCAGTCCCAAGAGTCCCAGCTACACAATAAATGTTCATTTTGTTCAATAAAGTCCCTCTTTATATCCCAAAAACTCTGTTTTGTTGGCGTGTTTTGTTCAGTAATCCACTGGCTCAAAGGCGGTCAAAACATGCAGAGGAATACATCCTAATAGTACCGGTAAAGTTCGTCAAAACATGTCAAACAATGTTTGTAATTAATCCTCAGGTTGTCAATTGTCTAAATAATTGATAATATTTCAACCGGACAATAGCGTATTCAATAGAAAGGAAAACCAACAAAGGGCGCGCACTCGGTCAAGCGCGCAAACCAGCACTGCATGATTCTACAGTCCACTGACAGAAAGGTCTCATTCTTCTTCATTTTTCAGAAAACAAGCCCGAAACAATGTCTAAAGACTGTTGACATCTAGTGGAAGCCATATGAGCTGCAATCGGGGTCCTAACCCATTAGATACATCAGGCATTCAATTGAAAATACCCACATAAAAAAAATACCACTTCCTGGATGGATTTTCCTCAGGTTTTCGCCTGCCATATCAGTTCTGTTATACTCACAGACATTATTTTAACAGTTTTGGAGACTTTAGAGTGTTTTATATAAAATCTACCAATTATATGCATATCCTAGCTTCTACTTTGGGCACGCTTCTTATCCAGACGTCGAAATACTGCCCCCAAGCCATAAGAAGTTTTTAATGCCACCCCTGTTATTACTCCTTTCAACGGCGCCCTGTCGCAAGTCATAATTCTTGTCCGGAGAGCCCGCTCCTTTGGGGCGGAGGAAACACAATAAATCATCACGAGTCCATTCCGAGTTAACTTCACCAACTCAACAGTCCCCAACCTCTTCTCCACCCAACCTGACACCACATATGATTCAGCCAAAATGCAAGGATCCATAATCTCTACAAATCTCAGTCCCACTGGGCCAGAATCATCCTTATCATCCTCGGGACGAGGCCCGAACCCGGCGTTCCTCACCGCAGGTACTTCATCCTCACTCTCAACAGGTTCCATCTCTGAACAACTGGAGCATGTGCAGTTGAAGTCGGAAGTTTACATACACTTAGGTTGGAGTCATTAAAACTCGTTTTTCAACCACTCCACAAATTTCTTGTTAACAACCTATAGTTTTGGCAAGTCGGTTAGGACATCTACTTTGTGCATGACACAATTCATTTTTCCAACAATTGTTTACAGACAGATTATTTCACTTATAATTCACTGCATCACAATTTCAGAGGGTCAGAAGTTTATATACACTAAGTTGACTGTGCCTTTAAACAGCTTGGAAAATTCCAGAAAATTATATCACGGCTTTAGAAGCTTCTGTTAGGCTGATTGACATCATTTGACTCAATTGGAGGTGTACCTGTGCCTCTTTGCTTGACATCATGGGAAAATCAAAAGAAATCAGCCAAGACCTCAAAAACAATTGTAGACCTTCACAAGTCTGGTTCATCCTTGGGAGCAATTTCCAAACGTCTGAAGGTACCACGTTCATCTGTACAAACAACAGTATGCAAGTATAAACACCATGGGACCACACAGCCGTCATACCGCTCAAGAAGGAGACGCATTCTATCTCCTAGAGATGAACGTACTTTGGTGCAAAAAGTGCAAATCAGTCCCAGAACAACAGCAAAAGACCTTGTGAAGATGTTGGAGGAAACAGGTACAAAAGTATCTATATCCACAGTAAAACGAGTCTTGTATCGACATAACCTGAAAGGCCGCTCAGCAAGGAAGAAGCCACTGCTCCAAAACCGCCATAAAAAAAGCCAGACTACGGTTTGTAACTGCACATGGTGACAAAGATCGGACTTTTTGGAGAAATGTACTCTGGTCTGATGAAACAAAAATAGAACTGTTTGTCCATAATGACCATCATTATGTTTGGGGGAAAAGGGGGGAGGCTTGCAAGCCGAAGAACACCATCCCAACCGTGAAGCATGGGGGTGGCAGCAGCATGTTGTGGGGGTGCTTTACTGCAGGAGGGACTGGTGCACTTCACAAAATAGATGGTATCATGAGGGAGGAAAATTGTGGATATATTGAAGCAACATCTCAAGACATCAGTCAAGAAGTTAAAGCTTGGTCGCAAATGGGTCTTCCAAATGGACAATGACCCCAAGCATACTTTCAAAGCTGTGGCAAAATGGCTTAAGGACAACAAAGTCAAGGTATTGGAGTGGCCATCACAAAGCCCTGACCTCAATCCCATAGAAAGTTTGTGGGCAGAAATGAAAAAGTGTGTGCGAGCAAGGAGGCCTACAAACCTGACTCAGTTACACCAGCTCTGTCTGGAGGAATGGGCCAAAATTCACCCAACTTATTGTGAGAAGCTTGTGGAAGGCTACCCGAAACGTTTGACCCAAGTGAAATAATTTAAAGGCAATGCTACCAAATACTAATTGAGTGTATGTAAACTTCTGACCCATTGGGAATGTGATGAAAGAAATAAAATCTGAAATAAATCATTCGCTCTATTATTATTCCGCCATTTCCCATTCTTAAAATAAAGTGGTGATCCTAACTGACCTAAAACAGGGAATTTTTACTATTATTAAATTTCAGGAATTGTGAACAACTGAGTTTAAATGTATTTGGCTAAGGTGTATGTAAACTTCTGACTTCAACTGTACCTACGTCCAGTGGCCCTGCTGGTGCAGCTCCCAGCCATCCTTGATTACGATGCAGAATAACATGCCACCTTGAACAGACTTTCCATCTGGTTAGAATGTTGTTGCAGACATTTGGGGTGGCTGTGTAAGAAAGCCGGTCTCTTTAAGAATTCAGTGATGACATCACAGCTATCACAAGCTGGATGAGTGTTTAGTTCTTTACCAAGTACAGCTCACCACCTACTGTACTGCTGTGAGCAAAAATATCAGTTTTGGACATAATTTCCTTTCTGACCAATTTATTCATCACTGTGTGTGACTACCAGAACTATAAGTAAGGTATATGTTTTCCCCCTGTTTTACTGACGAAGTTGTCAATAGTTTAATAATATTTTTGTCATTATTACAGCATTATGTGTCTTGTTTTTTATGCTAGCTATCTAACGCTATCGAACACCAGCAGTGGTGTAAAGTACTTCAGTAAAAAAAGTAGTATTCATATATTGACAACTTTTACTTCACTACATCCCTAATGAAAATAATGTGCTTTTTACTCCATACATTGTCCCTGACACCCAAAAGTACTCGTTACAATTTGAATGCTTAGCTGAACAGGAAATGGTCCAAATCACTTACTAATCAAGAGAACATCCCTGGTCATCCCTACTGCCTCTGATCTGGCGGACTAACTAAAAACACATGCTTTGTTTGTAAATTATGTGTTGGAGTATGCCCCTGGCTTTCCGTGAATTAAAACAACAAAAAAATGTTGCCGTCAGGTTTACTAAATATAATTTGAATTTGAAATGATTAATACTTTTACTTTTGATACTTAAGTATATTTTAGCAATTACATTTACTTTTGATGCGTTTGTATATTTTAAACAAAATACTTTTAGTCTTTTACTCAAGTAATATTTTACTGGGTGACTACTTTACTCAAGTATTTCCACCACTGCTCATTCAGATTGAAGCTAGCAAGGTAACGCCTCAACAATACACAGATAGATGCCTACAGCGGTGAGGAACAAGTCGAAGAACCGGATTACAGGATCCAGATTAAGACTAGTCCTAGAATAAAACAAATTCTCAATGGAGAATCACCATTGACAGTGTGATTTAGTTCAGGAGTAGCCTTAATCTGTGTCCAGGACCGTCCCTTTGTCAGAGGCTTTGGATTGGTTTCACGAAAACTAATTATTTATTGTACATGGTGCAAAATACATAACACTCAAACTCCTGCTAAAACGTTAATGATAGATCTGATAATATTGCCTACCCAGCCCATTGGTGATGTCACATTCTTCTTCTACATTGTAGAGTACCAGCCTAGAGGTCCCCACCAGTGGAGGCTATTGGTAAGAGCTGTAGGAGGACAGGCTCATTGTAATGGCTGGAATGGATTAATTGGAACGGTATCAAACACATCAAACATATGGAAACCACATGTTTACCTCCGTTCAATTTATTCCATTACAGCCATTACAATGAGCCCGTCCTCCTATAGCTCCCCCAACCAGCATCCACTGGTACCCACACATACGTTGTTTTAACAGGATCATAGGGCACTAACACAGCCAGTTCAATAACATAACATTAAGGATGTGTATTCTTCTGATGTGCTGCAAGTAATATCCTACCAAACTACTCTCGTTATTTAAAAACCCCTTAAGGATCGGATCCTTTTTAAAAATGTAGCCTAAAATGACATACCAAAATCGAACTGCCTGTAGCTCAGGACCTGAAGCAAGGATATGCATATTCTTTAAACCATTTTAAAGGAAAGACTTTGAAGTGTGTGGAAATGTTAAATTAATGTAGGAGAATATAACACATTAGATCTGGAAAAATATAATACAAAGCAATATATATATTTTTTTATTTCATATTTTTTTTGTACCATCATCTTTGAAATGCAAGAGAAAGGCCATAATTTATTATTCCAGCCCAGGCACAATTTAGATTTTGGCCACTAGATGGCAGCAGTATATGTGCAAAGTTTTAGACTGATCCAATGAACCATTACATTTCGGTTCAAAATTTTGTATCAAGGCTGCCCAAATGTGCCTAATTGGTTTATTAATACATTTAAGTTCATAACTGTGCACTCTCCTCAAACAATAGCATGGTATTATTTCACTGTAATAGCTACTGTACATTGGACAGTGCAGTTAAATTAACAAGAATGGAAGCTTTCTGCCAATATCAGATATGTCAATGCCCTGGGAAATGTTCTTGTTACCTACAACCTCATGCTAATCACATTAGCATCAATCCTGTAGAGGTTTTTAAGAATGTCACTCTGACCATGTGTGCTGTAACAGTGTTGCTTCCGTCCCTCACCTTGCCCCAACCTGAGCTTGAACGAGTGACTCTCTAAACACATCAACAATCATCACCCGCAAAGCATCATTACCTGTCAGACCACAAAAGCCACTTTCTTTGCAGAGCAAGAGAAACAACTACTGTACATCTCGGTCTCAGAGCGAGTGACGTCACCGATTGAACTCCAGCGTGTACCCCTGACAAGCTAGCCATTTCATATGGGCTAGACATGCTCCGTTTAATCTACCATTGTTTATGAATTACTGTATGTCTATAGAATTTAAGAAAGGCTTTGAACACCATGGAGGGCCTGTCATAGAAAATGGTATCTGTTTCTCTCTATATGGTTTTCTTGTCTCTGAAAATATGTAATTTTCCCCAGGTGTTGATGACTATTTGCATATCACACCATGGTAGGCGTTTTTTCTTTTTCTCTCACAAGTATAAGAATCAAGTGAGGAGCGTAGTTTAAGCAGTTCATCATGGTTTAGAAATGGTCTGTGAACATTTTGGATTTAACATGCTTTACATGTAATCAATTTATTATTTCCCATTTAAATGTAATAAGTAACATGAGCGCCGGATACATTTTTACATTTTACCTTTATTTAAGTAGGCACATCAGTTAAGAACAAATTCATATTTACAATGACGGCCTAGGAACAGTATAATATGTTTTATTTAGGCTATGAATTATGTTATGAGGAGAATGTAAAGCCTTCTATGTTGGTGAGTATAGATATGAGCAAATCTATCACTGAATCAACAAGTCAAGGAATTATCAATTTAGGTTGTCGGTTCTTTGTAATTTCATGAATTAAATATAAATATTTAAAGCTACCATATCAGAGAGCATTGGCTACTCTTCTTCAAACATTTAATAACTCCCAGGACCATGGAAAACTCTACTCACTTTAAGGTCTTCAGGCTTGCTGCATACGGTGATATCGGACAAATGAAGTACTTCAACTTTGCTCTAGTAACTGTATTATATTTTGTCATCATTCTTGCCAATGCTTTGCTTATTGGAGTTATCTGCATTGAAAGAAGCCTTCATGAACCCATGTATATGTTTCTATGTGCTTTGTTTGTTAATCAGTTGTATGGGAGCACTGGTTTGTTTCCTGCTCTCATGTTTTACTTACTCTCTGACACACATGATATTTCCCTTCTTTATTGTTGTCTACAGATTTATGTGTTGTACACATATACTCTAACAGAATTGAGTAATTTAGCAGTTATGTCCTATGACAGGTACATTTGTATTTGTTATCCTCTACAGTATAACAATATTATGACACCTAAAACCATTTGTGGCTTAATTCTACTGTCCTGGTTGTCTTCTTTTTTCCTCAACGCCATCAATATCTCCCTGAGTTTGCGACTGCAATTTTGTGATAACGTTCTAGACAGAGTGTATTGTGACAACTACTCAGTCGTCAAGCTTGCCTGTTCAAATACTATGCTGAATAACATATGGGGTCTTGCTGTCACTGTGCTTTATATTTCTTGTATTATATTTCCTACCATATACTCATATGTAAGAATTCTACAAATATGTTTAAAGTCTTCAAAAGAGACAAAACAGAAAGCATTTAATACCTGTACGCCACATATAGCCTCTATGCTGAACTTCTCCTTTGGCTGGTTATTTGTGATTATACAAAGCAGATATGAAACTGCTCATCTTCCACCTATACTTCGCTCTATTTTATTTGTTTATTTTCTGATATGTCCACCACTTTTCAATCCTTTAATGTATGGTGTTAGGATGGTTAAAATCAGGCATGCTTGTAAAAAGGTACTAGGACTTTACCCTAAAACATAACCCGATAGTTCCTTTTTGTAATGGTGAATTATGTGTTTTCTTACTTCAGTTGCTATAATTGACAGTTCAAATACTGTACACGTGTCATTTTGGCATAATTTCTCTGTTGCCCAAAGATGATTTAAAAAAGTTTATAATGTATTCTAACTGAGAATGTTTTGTGTCACATTAGCTAGTTAACTGCATAACTACAGAGCAGCAAGGGGAGCTGTCCTCCCTACCTTCCGACTATGCTCAAACAGATGCTGAGTGGGATCTTTGGGAAGATCCATTCTGCCAGATCTGGACTCTTGGCCCACCTAACTTCAGGACAGCTGTGTCCCTGACCATCTTCCTAAAATATTTGTCATCTTGAATTTTTTTTAATGTTGTTGCATTTTCAAGTTAATTTCCTGCAGTTCTACACCTTTTGCCATGAGGCAGAAATAAAGGGAATCTCTCACGAAGGTTGTATATTGCAGGTTTCTTCTGCAATGTATATGTAATGAGTGCTTACTTATTTTGGCAGTGATGGCTTATGACAGGTTTGTCTCCATTTGTAAGCCAGTTGTATTTTATTCCCATAACCATTTTCTCTCACTTAGCAATTGTTAAACTCTCCTGTGTTGAAAGTGCAATGAGTATCCTTCATGATATATGTATCATAGCAAGTTTAGTGGATTTATGTTTCATGTTAACTGTGCTCTCATGTGTTTAAATATTATGTGTTTGCTTAAAAGCCTATAAGAAGTCACGAAATAAGGCTTTTAATTTGTGTGCTCCCCACTTCATCACTTTCATCAACTTCTCTACAGCCCTCCCTTTTCTGTTGTTTACAACAGGCACAGCACAGTTAGCAAGGAGGTTAATGTGTTAATATCAGTACTGTTCATTCTGTTCCATAGCTGTGGGGGAAAAAATACTATGCCCACACTACAGAAGGCTACATTGGTCCGCTAATGCAGGACTAGTAAAGGCCCAGTGTGCTACTTTTGTGAGAAAAAAAGTTCCCCAAACATATTAATATTTGTTATTAATTCAGATTTTTCAGGGGGTGCTGCATCACCCTCAGCACCCCTACTTCCTGTGGCTATGTTCTGTTCCCACCACTGTTGCACCCTATCATATAGGGATTAGGACCAAGGAGATCAGAAATCTGAACCTAAACTGGTACCAATTATGACTTTAGATGGTACAGCAGCAGGGCAGGGTTACTGGTTTGAATCCCAGGACTGACAGGAATATCTGTCAGAATGTGAGCTGCCAGACCTGCTGCCAGAACTGAATGCTTATACTGTACATTTGTTTTATCATCAACATAATCGTTTGTATTGCATTTTATTTCTGTAAATTCTTATGTATTTCCATTAAATGTATTTTACTGTCATAGTACTGTAAAGCACTGTAGTATAGTCAAATCAGGGATGCTGCTGTGGCTCTGACCCTATGTTCTTCTAGCATGTCAGTGGATATGTACTGTACATGTGTTTCAGGGGGGTTGGGGACAGAGTAAAATGATGTGACGATCCAATAAATTCTGTTTCCACAAATGGGCAATAAAGTATTCCTCTAGTAGTGAAGGATCTAGCAAATCCTTTTGATATTTTGAGGAAATGTTCATTAGAAAACTGTTGGATTTTGTTTCTTGTCCTAGTAAAATACACAAATAATTTCCTATAAATAAAAGGGATGAATCCATTTGCTTGATCAAACAGCTGATTATTTATTTAGTCATGCTACAATAAATAAAACGTTGCATTATTTATTGTATATGTACGGTTGAAGTCGGAAGTTTCCATATACTTAGGTTGAAGTCATTAAAACTAGTTTTTCAATCACTCCACAAAACTATAGTTTTGCAAGTCGGTTAGGACATCTACTTTGTGCATGACACAAGTAATTTTTCCATCAAATGTTTACTGACAGATTATTTCACTTATATTTCACTGTATCACAATTCCAGTGGGTCAGAAGTTTACATACTAAATTGACTGCCTTTAAACAGCTTGGAAAATTCCAGAAAATTATGTCATGGCTTTAGAAGCTTCTGATAAACTAATAGGCTAATTGACAATTTGAGTCAATTGGAGGTGTACCTGTGGATGTATTTCAAGGCCTACCTTCAAACTCAGTGCCTCTTTGCTTGACATCAACGGAAAATCAAAATTAATCAGCCAAGACCTCAGAAGAAATATTGCAAACCTCCACAAGTCTGGCTCATCCTTGGGAGCAATTTCTAAACACCAGAAGTGTCACGTTCTGACCATAGTTCTTGTGTGTTTTACTTGTTTTAGTGTTGGTCAGGACGTGAGCTGGGTGGGCATTCTATGTTGCGTGTCTAGTTTGTCTGTTTCTATGTTTGGCCTAATATGGTTCTCAATCAGAGGCAGATGTTTTGTGTTGTCTCTGATTGGGAATCATATATAGGTGGCTTGTTTTGTGTTGGAGTTTGTGGGTGGTTGTTTCCTGTCTCTGTGTTTTCTCTGCACCAGATAGGGCTGTATCGGTTTGCCACATTTGTTATTTTGTATTCGTTGTAAGTGTTCACTGTTTATCATTTTAATTAAACATGTTGAGCACAAGCTACGCTGCGTCTTGGTCCGATCCCTGTTACACCTCCTCTTCAGACGAAGAGGAGGAAGGCTGCCGTTACAGAACCATCCACCAATCTCGGACCAAGCAGCGTAGCAACGGGCAGCAGCGGCAGCAGCAGCAGCAGCGGAACCAGGAGGAATGGACTTGGGAAGAGGTGTTGGACGGAAAGGGTTGCTACACATGGGAGGAGATCCTGGCTGGTAAGGATCGCCTTCCATGGGAACAGGTGGAGGCAGCTAGGAGAGCGGAAGCAGCCGCGAAGGGGAACCGGTGTTATGAGGGCACATGGCTGGCCAGGAAGCCAGAGAAGAAACCCCAAAAATGTATTGGGGGGGGGGGGCTAAAGGGTAGTGTGGCGAAGTCAGGTAGGAGACCTGTGCCAACTTCCCGGGCTTGCCGTGGAGAGCGAGAGTACGGGCAGACACCGTGTTGTGCGTAAAGGCGCACGGTGTCTCCTGTACGTGTGTATAGCCCGGTGCGGTACATCCCAGCTCCACGTATCGGCCGGGCTAGAGTGGGCATCGAGCCAGGTGCCATGAAGCCGGCTCAACATATCTGGTCTCCAGTACGTCTCCTCGGGCCGGTGTACATGGCACCAGCCTTACGCATGGTGTCCCCGGTTCGCCAGCACAGCCCAGTGCGGGCTATTCCACCTCGCCGCACTGGCCTGGCTACGGGGAGCATTAAACCAGGTAAGGTTGGGCAGGCTCGGTGCTTAAGAGCTCCTGTACGCCTTCACGGTCCGGTATATCCGGCGCCACCTCCTCGCCCCAGCCCAGTAACACCAGTGCCTACACCACGCACCAGGCTTCCTGTGCGTCTCCAGAACTCTGTTCCTCCTCCACGCACTCTCCCTGTGGTGCGTGTCTCCAGCCCGGTACCACCAGTTCCGGCACCACGCACCAAGCTTACTGTGCGTATCCAGAGCCCTGTACGCACTGTTCCTTCTCCCCGCACTCGCCCTGAGGTGCGTGACCTCAGCCCGGTACCACCAGTGCTGGTAACACGCACCAGGTGTATAGTGCGCCTCGAGAGTCCAGTGTGCCCTGTTCCTGCTCCCCGCACTAGCCTTGAGGTGCGTGTCTACAAACCGGTACCACCAGTTCCGGCAACACGCACCAGGCCTACTGTGCGCCTCAGCAGGTCTGAGCTGCCTGCCTGCCCAGCGCCGTCTGAGCTGCCTGCCTGCCCAGCGCCGTCTGAGCTGCCTGCCTGCCCAGCGCCGTCTGAGCTGCCTGCCTGCCCAGCGCCGTCTGAGCTGCCTGCCTGCCCAGCGCCGTCTGAGCTGCCTGCCTGCCCAGCGCCGTCTGAGCTGCCTGCCTGCCCAGCGCCGTCTGAGCTGCCTGCCTGCCCAACGCCGTCTGAGCTGCCTGCCTGCCCAGCGCCATCTGAGCTGCCTGCCCAGCACCATCTGAGCCATCCGTCTGCCCAGCGCCGTCAGAGCCGCCCGTCTGTCCCGGGCCATTAGAGCCGTCCGTCAGTCAGGAGCCGCTAGAGCCGTCCGTCAGACGAATAGGAGGAAGGCTGCCGTTACAAGAAGGTACCACATTTCTTGTACAAGCAATATTACGCAAGTATAAACACCATGGGACCATGCAGCCTTCATACCACTCAGGAAGGAGATGCATTTTGTCTCATAGAGATTAACATACTTTGGTGCAAATCAATCCCAAAGGACATTTTATTTAACCAGGCAAGTCAGGTTAACTGCCTTGTTCAGGGGCAGAACAACAGATTTTTACCTTGTCAGCTCGGGGATTTGATCTAGCAACCTTTCAGTTACTGGCCCAACACTCTAACCATTAGGCTACCTGCCTCCAACCTTATGAAGATGCTGGAGGAAACAGGTATAAAAGTATCTATATCCACAGTAAAACAAGTCCTATTTCGACAACCTGAAAGGCTGCTCAGCAAGAACGAAGCCACTGCTCCAAAACCGCCATTAAAAAGCCAGACTACGGTTTGCAACTGCACATGGGGACAAAGATTGTACTTTTTGGAGAAATGTACTCTGGTCTGAGGAAACAAAAATAGAACTGTTTGGCAATAATGACCATCGTTATGTTTGGGGGAAAAAGGGGGAGGCTTGCAAGCCGAAGAACACCATCCCAACCGTGAAGCACGGGGGTGGCAGCAACATGTTGTGGGGGTGCTTTGCTGCAGGAGGGACTGGTGCACTTCTCAAAATAGTTGGCTTCATGAGGATTGAAAATGATGTAGATATATTGAAGCAACATCTCAAGACATCAGTCAGGAAGTTAAAGCTTGGTCGCAAATGGGTCTTCCAAATGAACAATGACCCCAAGCATACTTCCAAAGTTGTGGCAAAATGGCTTAACGACAACAAAGTCAAGGTATTGGAGTGGCTATCAGAAAGCATTGACCTCAATCTTATAGAAAATTTGTGGGCAGAACTGAAAAAGTGTGTGCGAGCAAGGCCTACAAACCTGACTCAGTTACACCAGCTCTGTCTGGAGGAATGGGCCAAAATTCACCCAACTTATTGTGGGAAGCTTGTGGAAGGCTACTCAAAACAACATTTGACCCAAGTGAAACAATTTAAAGGCAATGCTACCAAATACTAATTGAGTCTATGTAAACTTCTGACCCACTGGGAATGTGATGAAAGAAATAAAAGCTGAAATAAATAATTCTCTCTACTATTATTCTGACATTTCACATTCTTAAAATAAAGTGGTGATCCTAACTGACCTAAAACAGGGAATTGTTACTAGGATTAAATGTCAGGAATTGTGAACAACGGAGTTTAAATGTGTTTGGCTAAGGTGTATGTAAACTTCCGACTTCAACTGTAGCAGTAGGTAAGCTACTGTACTGTATTGCATACAAACACCGCTTCTAGCTGCCCTCTGGCGGCAATTCTATATATTTCTTTAGACATCCAAATCCTCCTGCTGCAGTATTATTTTACTCCTTTGTCAAAACGGGTCAAATTAAGATCTGACATCTGTAATTGGCATTTGGACCACAAGGGTTACATTTTCTTTGTCTCTAAAGGCTTTCAGCAAAATGCACAGATCCCATCAAAATGTGCAATTTTGATATTTTATACCTGTTCAGCTCCAGGAAGTCAGTCAGAGGAGAGCTAGACTTTAGAAACCATTTTTTGCATGAACGAACAATTTCATTTTATTTAATGAAAAACATTTAAATTGCAAAATATTTTCGGAGTGTGAAATACAAAATGTTTGTACGAAGTACCATAACCTTCACAGAGTTGATATCGAAGTGGTCCGTATCATCTATCTACCCCTAGTGTACTGTTCACAGGAGTCATGGCAGCTGACCTCTTGATTGGCACAACCCTTTCACGTGTAAAATAAGTTTACAAGTTAATACTTATAATTAACTTGAAACCTTTGCATATAATTATTTTTTTGCTTGAACACACGGGACCTTAATTTGACCACTTTCTCACAGTGTAACGGCGGCCTTCCCTCTCTTCACTAGAAGAGGGGGTGAAACAGGGATTGGACCAACACGCAGCGTAGCCAGTGCTCAACATGTTTAATTAACAAAAACTACAGTGAACACTAAACAAATACAAAATAACAAAAGTGGCAAACCGATACAGACCTATCTGGTGCAGAATACAAACACAGAGACAGGAAACAACCACCCACAATCCCCAACACAAAACAAGCCACCTATATATGATTCTCAATCAGGGACAACGATTGACAGCTGTCTCTGATTGAGAACCATATTAGGCTGAACACGGAAACAGACGAACTAGACACACAACATAGAATTCCCACCCAGCTCACGTCCTGACCAACACTAAACAAGCAAAACACATAAGAACTCTGGTCAGGACGTTACACACAGAAGGAAAATAATCCAGTAACAGGATATGTGCAGAATATAATTAATGGACATTTTTGTACGGGTTGATACAATTTTAGGAAAATTAGGTCTGAAATGTCAGGGGTAATTACAAACTTTAGAAGCCTTTTAAACCTCATACACTATACATTTGCATTTCCTTCTGTGTAGGACATTTCCTGCAACAACAGGGTGATCATATTAAGATCCTAGACCTCTTGTACACAGGCCTGACTAATATTAGGCTTAGGGATGACGGAAACACAATACCCTTATGCCTGCAACTTGACAGATCGCCACTTGTTTTGGTCTTGCTGGAAATTGCAGTCATTAAAGAGCACTCCTTTGGGGTTTCAGTGGTTTGAAAGGGGTAATATTCTCCCACCGTACAGTATTTATGTGGACATTTCTTCAAGGCAAGGTTTAAAAATGATATGTAATATTGTGTATTTGAGATATAATATAAAAGTGCATACCACATAGAAACGCAGAGACATTGGGATGTTAAGTAGCGACTTGAATGCATTTAGAAGCTGTTCAGCAAGAAAACATGTTACCTGTCTTTGGCCATCAGTCTTTAGATAACTCCACTGTTTCTCTCAATTCCATTGAAAACAATTTAGAAACACCTACCTGTGAGATCATAGAGGCTGAAACAACCACAGAGGTAGCCCTTGGTCACGGTCTCTTGTCTCTCATTACACCAATTAAAGGGTTAGTCCCAGGAAGGTGGAGAGTGGCATTAGGCTTAATGGCCTCCCTTCAGACCGGTCTGATGTGAATGATGCAACAATATCAAACTGGGCCTAACAACAAGTTGACTGTGCTGGAAAAATACTACAAACACATTGTTGATCATACTATGTTGACCTGTGACCTGAGAGTGAAAATCTTGATACGGGCTGTTATGTGACCATATTACCACCATGTGGTCACGAGTCATGACCGCAGTCATATTCCACGTGACTGTTTAGTCACGGTAACTGGGCTTCTCCAAGCTCGGATGCTGCTGATGATCATTAGTAGCCTACCAAATGTTCTAACTGCCTGGTACTCAGCACTCTATTGTCCCTCTAATCACTCTGACATCAATGCAAATGTAATCAAAAATCAAATCAAACACTTCATGAGAGCCCATGAGCTCATGTTGAGCAACATTTCTGTAGGCTATGCAAGTGCGTGAGAAAACAGTTTTGATGGCATCTAGTCAAAAGAGGATCCCATCAGCTTTCTATAGGATAGGCCTACTGTCACGTTCCTGACCTGTTTTATGTTATTTTTGTATGTGTTTAGATGGTCAGGGCGTGAGTTGGGGTGGGCATTCTATGTTTTGTGTTTCTATGTTTAGGTCACTTGTAATTAGCCTTATATGGTTCTCAATCAGGGACAGATGTTTGACGTTTTCCTCTGATTGAGAACCATATAAAGGTTGGCTGTTCACAATGTTTGTTTGTGGGTGATTGTCTTCCGTGTCTGTGTCTGCGCACCACACGGGACTGTTTCGGTTTGTTTGTTCGTTAGTTAGTTGTAGTCTGTACCTGTTCGTGCGTTCTTCATGTTATATGTAAGTTCTCATGTTTTAGGTCAGTCTACGTCGTTATTTGTTTTGTAGTTTATTCAAGTGTTTTTCGTGTTTTCGTTTTCGTCTGTAAATAAATCATTATGTATTCACAACCCGCTGCATTTTGGTCTTCCGATCCTTCTCTCCTCTCCTCGTCCGAGGAGGAGGAACTAGACTGTCGTTACACCTACTATATTTATTTCTCATATTTCCTAATATTAAGCACATTGCTTCATTTTAAAACAGGAGTATAGCCTACCTGGCTGGACTGAAAATTAACCACATGAAAATAGTCGCTATTTAAGTGCGTAGATTACATGCATTTTTTCCCCCTACCCCTCAACCCCAACAGCAGTACCCAACCTTACAAATTGTCTTGTGGCTGAGTGGAAGCAAGTCCCTGAATAAATGTTCCAACGTCTAGTGGAAAGCCTTCCCTGAAAAGTGGAGGCTGTTATAGCAGCAAAGGACCAATTCCATGTTAATGCCCATGATTTTTTGAATGAGATGTTTGATGAGCAGGTGTCCACATACTTTTGGCCATGTAGTCTATCTGTTTCTTGTTTGTGAATGAGTTATATGGTAGCACTCCTTTGTTTCCTGCTCTCATGACTCATTTGGTTTCAGATTCCCATTCAGTTTCCACTGTGTACTGTTACCTACAGATCTTTTGCATGTACACATATGAATCTATGGAATTCTGCAATTTAGCAGTCATGTCCTAGAACAGGTACCTTGCTTTATGTTATTCACAACCGTATAACATCATCTTAACACCCAACAGGGTGTGTATTTGTGTAATATGGTTGTACTCTTTTGCAAAATTCCTCATAACACTGTCTTTAACTATTTATTTGCAATTGTGTGGAAATGTAATGGACAAAGTATATTGTGACAACTACCTGGTAGTGAAACATGCCTGTTCACCTTCAGACATGACAGTTGATAACATCTTTGGACTCTACAGTATTGTATGTGTATTTGTATTTATTATGGATCCCCATTAGCTGTTGCCAAGACAGCATCTACTCTTCCTGGGGTCCAGCAAAAATTAAGGCAGTAAAATGCATTATACAATTTTTAAACATTAAAATAGATTTTACAATATATTAAGTGTGTTTCCTCCAGCCACTACTCTACAACACACAATCCAGGTGTACGTGTTTGAATAGTGTGCATGTTATGTGTGTTTGTATGTGTGTGTTTGTACCTGTGTGTATAATTCTTCACAGTCGTCACTGTTTCACAAGGTGTATTTTTATCAGTTTTTTTTAAAGTCTGATTTTACTGCTTGGGTGAATTACTTGATTTGGAATAGTGTTCCATGTATCCATGGCTCCATGTAGTACTGTGTGCCTCTCGTAGTCTTATGGATTTGGGGACTGTGAAGAGCACCTCTGGTGGTATGTCTTGTGGGGTATGCATGGGTGTCCGAGCTATGTGCTAGTGGTTTAAACACACAGCATGGTTAATTCAACATGTCAATACTTCTTACAAAAACAAGTAGTGATGAAGTCAATCTCTCTTCTACATTGAGCCATGAGAGATTGATGCATATTATTAATGTTAAATCTACATGTACATTTAAGGGCCAGCCGTGCTGCCATGTTCTGGGCCAGTTGTAATTTCCCCAAGTCCCTCTGTGGCATCTGACCACATGGTTGGGCAGTAGTCCAGCTGCGACAAAGGCAGGGCCTGTTGGACCTGCCTTGTTGATATTGTTGTTAATTAAGAAGGCAGGGCAACGCTTTATTATGGACAGACCTCTCCTGATCTTAGCTACTGTTGCATCAATATGTTTTGATCAAAACAGTTTACAATCCAGGGTTACTCCAAGCAGTTCAATTTCCACATTATTCATTACAATATTTAGTTGAGGTTTAGGGTTCAGTGATTGATTTGTCTCAAATACAATGCTTTAAGTTCTTGAAATATTTACGACTAAGTTATTTCTTGAAACCCATTCTGAAACTGACTGCAACTCTTTAAGTGTTGCAGTGATTTCACTCGCTGTAGTAGCTGATGTGTATGGTGTTGAGTCATCTGCATACATAGACACATGGGCTTTACTCAGAGTTAGTGGCAGGTCATTAGTAAAGATTGAAAAAAGTAAGGGGCCTACACAGCTGCCCTGGGGAATGCATGATTCTACCTGGATTATGTTGGAGAGGCTACCATTAAAGAACACCCTCTGTGATCTGTTGGACTCTCAATCAACAATATAGCAATGGATGTAAAGCCATAACATTTAAGTTTTTCCAGCAGCATACTATGATTGATAATGTCAAACAAAACAGCTCCCACAATCTTTTTATCAATTTCTCTCAGACAATCATCAGTTATTTGTGTAAGTGCCATGCTTGTTGAAAAACACCCTTCCATATAAGCATGCTGAAAATCTGTTGTTCATTTATTTACTGTAAAATAGCACTGTATACGGTCAAACACCATTTTTTCCCAAACGTTTACTAAGGGTTGTAACAGGTTGATTCGTCTGTTATCTCAGCCAGTAAAGGGTGCTTTACTATTCTTGGGTAGCGGAATGACTTTTGGAGAGTGAGCTGCGTTCAGGGGATCTAGGTGTTTGAGAGTGTGAGCTGGAAAGTGAGCTGTGTTAAGGGGATCTACGTGTTTAAGGGTGTGAGTTGGAAGCAGACGTTACAGGTACAGTGGAGTCCAAATCATGACATTTTATATGACATTTGAATACCTTCTGCAGCTAATATTTGTTTTGCCCATTTACAGCAGGTATGAGTCTTGGTGAATCAAAGAGGCAGAAAGGTACAGAAGCAGAAATACTATAGGCAATGTCAACCTGCCTGAAATATTCACGTGAGTGAATGGGGGGCAGTGGGAGGGCCAATGAGTAAGAGTTCCTTATGTAACGGATGTGAAATGGCTAGCTAGTTAGCGGGTACGCGCTACTAGCGTTTCAATCAGTTACGTCACTTGCTCTGAGACCTGAAGTAGGGTTGCACCTTGCTCTGCAAGGGCCGTGGCCTTTGTGGAGCGATGGGTAACAATGCTTCGTGGGCGACCGTTGTTGATGTGTGCAGAGGGTCCCTGGTTCGCGCCCGTGTCGGGGCGAGGGGACGTACTAAAGTTATACTGTTACATTGATGCTGTTGACCCGGATCACTGGTTGCTGCGGAAAAAGGAGGAGGTTGAAAGGGGGGTGAGTGTAACGGATGTGAAATGGCTAGCTAGTTAGCGGGTACGCGCTACTAGCGTTTCAATCAGTTACGTCACTTGCTCTGAGACCTGAAGTAGGGTTGCACCTTGCTCTGCAAGGGCCGTGGCCTTTGTGGAGCGATGGGTAACAATGCTTCGTGGGCGACCGTTGTTGATGTGTGCAGAGGGTCCCTGGTTCGCGCCCGTGTCGGGGCGAGGGGACGGTTTAAAGTTATACTGTTACACTTAGAAGCTAAAAGCATCAAAAGACTGTTCCGACAGTGCCTTTTTTTGTTTATTTTATATCTAATTTGTTTCCAGAAGCCTGTGCCAGAAATGCATTTTTTGGTTTGTACATTATTTTGTGGTGCAATACATTTTCATTTAAACCGTTCTTTACATGGACAGAGGTTTACACAATGCTGTTCCAAGTTACTGCCCTAAATGTGTTCAACAGAATGACAATAGCCAACAGTAGTATTGACCCTAAGTCTGTACTCTTCTGATGTGCTACATTATCCTACCAAACTACTATCTTTATTTAAGAATATCACTCTGACCATGTGTACTATAAAAGTGTTGCTTCTGTCTCTCACCTTGCCCCAAACTGGTCTCCAACCAGGAACCCTCTGAACACATTGACAACCATTACCCATGAAACATCATTACCTGTCAATCAACAAAATCCACAGCCCTTGCAGAGGAAGGGAAACAACTACTTCCACATCCCAGAGCGAGTGACGTCATTGATTGAATGCTACTAGCGCGCACTGCTAACTAGTTAGTCATTTCACATCGACTGCGCTCACTGATCTCCTCCACAGCAACTACAGTAGCCAGGCAGAAACCAACTGAGTGATCAACTGAGTCATCAAACTGAGAATCAATGTAACAGTGTTACTTTCGTCACTGTCCTTGCCCCAATCTGGGCGCAAACCAGGGACCCAATGAACACATCGACAATGTCACCCATGAAGCATGTCACCCATGAAGCACCTGTCACTCCACAAAAGCTCCAGAGCAAGGGAAACAACAAGGCTACTTCTAGGTCTCAGACCTAGTCACGTCACCTATTGAAAGCTAGGGCTAGCGCATACCACCAAGTAGCTAGCCAATAAACATCGGCTAGACATGCCCTGTTTAATGCTGGAGGGCCTGTGTTACAAAATGGTAACTGTTTCTCTCTCTGTTTTCCTTGAATACCAGGTATTGGTGGCCATTTGCATATCACATTATAGCGGGCATTTAAAAAAATGGCAATCTCACAAGTATAAGAATTTAGTTTAAACAGATTATCATGGATTAGAAATGGTCGTCTGAATTATGGATTTAGCATACTTCATAAATAAATCATTTCACTGCAGGATGCAAAGTATAATATTGTTTGATTTAGACTATGAATTATGTTATCAGGAGAATGGAAAATAATCTATACTGAACAAAAATATAAACACAGCATGCAACAATTTCAACGATTTTACCGAGTTACAGTTTATATAAGGAAATCAGTCAATAGAAATAACTGTTTTAGGCCCTAATCTATGGATTTCACATGACTAAGAAGGCATTGTCCCATCCACTTGGGAGCCTGGCCCACCCACTGGGGAGCCTGGTACAGCCAATCAGAATGAGTTTTCCCCACAAAAGTGCCATATTACAGATATAAATACTCCTCAGTTTCATCGGCTGGTCTCAGATGGTCCAGCAGGTGAAGAAGCCGGATGTGGAGGTCCTGGGATGGTGTGGTTACACGTTGTCTGTGGTTGTGAGGCCGGTTGGACGTACCGCCAAATTTTCTAAAATGACTTGAGGCGGCTTATGGTAGAGAAAATAACATTAAATTATCTGGCAACAGGTCTGGTGTACATTCCTGCAGTCAGCATGCGAATTGCACGCTCCCTCCAAACTTGAGACACATGTGGCATTGTGTTGTGTGACAAAACTGCACATTTTAGAGTGGCCTTTAATTGCCCCCAGCACAAGGTGCACATGTGTAAGTATCATGTTTAATCAACTTGTTGATATGCTACATTTGTCAGGTGGATGTATTATATTTTCAAAGGAGAAATGCTCACTAACAGGGACATGAACAAATTTGCAGAGGTGGAAAAAGTACCCAATTGTCACACTTGAGTAAAAGTAAATATACCTTAAAAGAAAATGACTCAAGTGAAAGTGAAAGTCACCCAGTAAAATATTACTTGAGTAAAAGTCTAAAAGTATTTGGTTATAAATATACTTAAGTAAAAATATATACAGCATAAATATATAGTGTCTTGCGAATGTATTTAGCATTTTTCCTATTTTGTTGCCTTACAACCTGTAATTAAAATCGAGGTGAGGTGAAACCCAGCCTAAAACCCCAAACAGCAAGCCAAGCAGGTGTAGAAGCACGGTGGCTAGGAAAAACTCCCTAGAAAGGCCAGAACCTAGGAAGAAACCTAGAGAGGAACCAGGCTATGAGGTGTGGCCAGTCCTCTTCTGGCTGTGCCGGGTGGAGATTATAACAGAACATGGCCAAGATGTTAACATTTTCATAGATGACCAGCAGGGTCAAATAATAATATGCATGCGAAAGCACATGAATGGTCTTGTGAGGTAATTGTTTTCCTTCATGACTGTTTTTGTGTTATGCAGAAAGGATACCTTTATTTTTTATTTTTTGTTAGTTTTCATTTAATAAACATGTGGAACTCTACGCATGCTGCGCCTTGGTCCATTTATTCTAACGAACGTGACAAGTTGGGAAGAGATTTTTGATGTACCGATTCCATGGCACATGGTTTATGAACTGACACGCAAAACAACGCTGGATTCAAAACTTCTAATACTTCTACTGTACGTCCATTACATAACATCCATTTAAATAACAAGTTGTAATGCAACAAAATAGGAAAAACGCCAGGGGGGATGAATACTTTTGCAAGGCACTGTATGTATCTTGCAGACGAAACCGGAGCATTGGGTCCCGGAACCACCAGGCTCATAGAAAGATTTTACCCACAAGCCATCAGACTACTGAACTCCACCTTAACACACATGCACTCAATCACACGAAGGCTCGAACATACAAACACACTCAAACACACACACACCTACGCTACACACACACTCCATGACTGCTGCTACTGTTCTCCTACTGTATTTATAATACTGCACAATGTCTATTTGTTATTGCACAATTCCCCTACACATGTGTAAATATCCTACTTTAATTAAATTGAGTGACTTTTTGTAGATATTTTAGCAAAATTTGTATTCTATTTTTTTAACATTGAGATTTTTTTTTAAAAACTATTTTCATTCAGTTAACTCCTTTCCTATTGGTGTTGCATTGTTGAGAGGTAAACCTGCAAGTAAGCATTTCGTTGCACTGTGTACTCCACGTACATCATGTGTATATAATAAACAAACTTGAACATGAACAGATCTAAGGAAAATGGGGATCGACCATGAGTGCATTGAAGTTTGAGTAAACAAACTGCTGCATAATGTTTTTTTATTTTTTTAAGGTATAAAAGGTCAGTGATGTGACAGTAGTTTATGTGGAATAGCCCACTGACACAGAACATACAATATGCCTGTCTACACCACGGCAGTCTGGAGAAAGATACCAGGTGATCCGGACTTCAATCCTTTTTTAGACTGAAATCCTGTGTTTGTTGTTTTAGGTGTTTTTTGTACTTTTTATATTCAGACAGTAAGGACATCAGAGGGGGAGACAGGCAAGTGGGAGAAAGAGTGAGATGGGTGGACACAGGGGTTGATCCATGGTCTGGTGGGGAGATGTATATATGACTTATCCCTGGGAGTTTTACCACCGTATGGGTCTGCACGACTAGCCTCCTGTTTGATTCACACACTATGATGGGAGTGTTTGTAAGTGTAGCAGAGAAGTAAAGACTGGTAGCTGAGACATTGCGTCAATTGTATTTGTTATTCAATATATTCATATTATTGAACTACACTAGGGATGAATGAAGTTTGCTGTATAGACTACTCAATGTCCATTGCAGCCACAGGTAACAATGTTTTTCCATGGGGATGCCTATGAGATTAAACACTTTGAAGAGTAATAACGTGGCAATAATGCAAAGAGTCTTGGTAATCGATGGCAAATCTAAGAATGAAGGATTTATGAGACATCAATAAGAAATTGATAGTTTCACCTGATAGACACTGTTACCCTTGTTTTGTGAACCAAATATATCTACAAATATTTCTATAAGTACTATTAGGAAAATGGAGAACTCAACACAATTCACGTCATTTATGCTAGCTGGATATAGTGACAGTGGACACTTAAAGTACTTCTATTTCATTATAATAACTGTGTTATACGTCTCCATAGTTTTTACGAACACAGTGCTTATTGTGGTTATATGTATGGAGAGAAGCCTTCATGAACCCATGTATCTGTTTCTGTGCAGTTTGTTTGTGAATGAGTTGTATGGGAGCACTGCTTTGTTTCCTGCTCTTATGACTCATTTGGTTTCAGATGCCCATTCAGTTTCCACTGTGTACTGTTACCTACAGATCTTTTGTATATACACATATGGATCTATTGAATTCAGCAATTTAGCGGTCATGTCCTATGACAGGTACCTTGCTATATGTTATCCACTACAGTATAATGTCCTCATGACACAAAACAGGGTGTGTATTTTAGTTTGTATAATATGGTTGTACTCTTTTGTAAAATTCATCATAACACTGTCTTTAACTATTCGTTTGAAATTGTGTGGGAACGTTATAGACAAAGTGTACTGTGACAACTACCTGGTAGTGAAACTTGCTTGTTCAACTTCAGACACTACAGTTAATAACATCTATGGACTCTACGGTGTTGTTTTGTCTGTCGCCGTCCCTTTAATTACTATTTTGTTTTCTTATATTAAGATTCTGTCTATTTGTTTGAAATCTTCCATTGAGACCAGACAGAAAGCTTTCAGCACCTGTACTCCTCACCTGGCCTCGCTGCTCAACTTCTCTTTCGGCTGTTTCTTAAATCTGCTCCAGAGTAGATTTGATAGGCCTATGAGAAATGTTCCAACTGTACTTCATACTATGTTATCAGTGTAATTTGTGATGTGCCAGCCACTTTTGAACCCTATTGTGTATGGAGTTAGGATGGCTAAAATCAGACAGGCTTGTAAATACATACTACCTGTGGGTCTTGTTGCCCTGTTGGGTGAGGATCATAAAACCCCCATTCTCTCAATTCAATGGGCTTTATTGGCATGGGAAACATATGTTAACATTGCCAAAGCAAGTGAAGTAGATAATATACAAAAGTGAAATAAAAATGAACAGTAAACATAACACTCACAAAAGTTCCAAAAGAATAAAGACATTACAAATGTCATATTATGTATATATACAGTGTTGTAACTATGTACAAATGGTTAAAGTACAAAAGGGAAAATTAATAAGCATAAATATGGGTTGTATTTACAATGGTGTTTGTTCTTCACTGGTTGCCCTTTTCTTGTGGCAACAGGTCACAAATCTTGCTGCTGTGATGCACACTGTGGTATTTCACCCAGTAGATATGGGAGTTTATAAAATAGTTTTTTCCCCGAGTTCTTTGTAGATCTGTGTCTCTAATATGTGTCTCTAATATGGTCATACATTTGTTAGGAGGTTAGTAAGTGCAGCTCAGTTTCCACCTCCACCCGGTCTGCCTACGGCGGGCTTTCTCAGTAGCAAGGCTATGATCACTGAGTCTGTACATAGTCAGAGCTTTCCTTAAGTTTGGGTCAGTCACAGTGGTCAGGTATTCTGCCACTGTGTACTCTCTGTTTAGAGCCAAATATAATTCTAGTTTGCTGTTTTTTTGTTAATTCTTTCCAATGTGTCAAGTAATTATTTTTTGTTTTCTCATGATTTGGTTGGGTCTAATTGTGTTGCTGTCCTGGGGCTCTGTGGGGTCTGTTTGTGTTTGTGAACAGAGCACCAGGACCAGCTTGCTTAGGGGACTCTTCTCCAGGTTCATCTCTCTGTAGGTGATGGCTTTGTTATGGAAGGTTTAGGAATCACTTCCTTTTAGGTGGTTGTAGAATTTAACGTCTCTTTTCTGGATTTTGATTATTAGCGGGTATCAGCCTAATTCTGCTCTGCACGCATTATTTGGTGGTTTACGTTGTACACTGAGGATATTTTTGCAGAATTCTCAATTTGGTGTTTGTCCCATTTTGTGAATTCTTGGTTGGTGAGCGGACCCCAGACCTCACAACCATAAAGGTCAATGGGTTCTATAACTGATTCAAGTATTTTTAGCCAGATCCTAATTGGCATGTCAAATTTTATGTTCCTTTTGGATGGCATAGAATGCCCTTCTTGCCTTGTCTCTCAGATTGTTCACAGCTTTGTGGAAGTTACTTGTGGCGCTGATGTTTTGCCCAAGGTATGTATAGTTTTTTGTGTGCTCTAGAGCAACTGTGTCTAGATGGAATTTGTATTTGTGTTCCTGGCAAATGGACCTTTTTTGGAACACCATTATGTTGATCTTACTGAGATTTACTGTGAGGGCCCAGGTCCGGCAGAATCTGTGTAGAAGATCTAGGTGCTGCTGTAGGCCCTCATTGGTTGGTGACAGAAGCACGAGATCATCAGCAAACAGTAGACATTTGACTTCAGATTTTGTAGGGTGAGGCCGGGTGCTGCAGACTTTTTTAGTGCCCTTTCCAATTCGTTGATATATATGTTGAAGCGGGTGGGGCTTAAGCTGCATCCCTGCCTCACCCCATGGCCCTGTGGGAAGAAATGTGTGTATTTTCTGACTATTTTACCCGCACACTTGTTGTTTGTGTACATGGATTTTAGAATGTCGTATGTTTTTCCCCCAACACCACTTTCCATCAATTTGTATAGCAGACCCTCATGCCAAATTGAGTTGAAGGCTTCTTTGAAATCAACAAAGCATGAGAAGTCTTTGCCTTTGTTTTGGTTTGTTTGTTTGTCAATTAGGGTGTGCAGGGTGAATACGTGGTCTGTCATACGATAATTTGGTAAAAAGCCAATTTGACATTTGATCAGTACATTGTTTTCACTGACGAAATGTACAAGTCTGCTGTTAATGATAATGCAGAGGATTTCTCCAAGATTGCTGTTGACGCATATCCCACAGTAGTTATTGGGGTCAAATTTGTCTCAAATTTTATGGATTGGGGTGATCAGTCCTTGGTTCCAAATTTTGGGGAAGATGCCAGAGCTAAGGATGATGTTAAAGAGTTTTAGTATAGCCAATTGGAATTTGTTGTCTGTATATTTTATCATTTCATTGAGGATACCATCAACACCACAGGTTTTTTTGGGTTGGAGGGTTTTTATTTTGTAAATGTACCTGGCCTAAGAAAGGACAAACAATCTCCTAAGAACGACAACGTACTTCAGCATATCCGCTCTACAACCAGAAAGATTCTTCAAAGGACAATGACGATCTCTGCTGGGCAAACCAGTCTTCCATCTTCGACCCATCTATCGAAGAGCATTTCAGAATAAATATATATCTTGCATTTTCCTTTTCCGAATGCATTGTTCTTTGGTATAAAGCCAAAAAGATTGGAGAATTGGTTTACCCATACATTTCCATTTTGGATAGAACATTCTTCGTGTTGTTTGTTTAGTATTTTCCAATTTTCCCAGAAGTGGTTAGAGTCTATGGATTCTTCAGTTACATTGAGCTGATTTCTGACGTGCTGTTCTGTCACGAATCCCGTTTCCTGAGTCTGTTTTTGCCTGTGTTCTGTCCTGGAGTGTTTTTTCCGGTGTCCTGGAACGCACCCTGTCTGGTTGCCGGACGACGTAGCTAGTTGGGAGATCTCTGATTACCTGCACCTGTATCCCATCAGCTATCTGCACACCTGGTCCTGATCATCATCCCTCCACTTCATAAGCTCTGACCTGACATCCATTCCCTGCCGGATCGTTAGCCATGAACAGTATGTCGTGCCAGCGTATCAGCCTCCATTTTGATAGTTTGTTTTGTTGTTTTGTACGTCTTGCTTGCCTTGAACTTACCTCCGTTCTCTCTGTCTACAGTCATTCACCCGGAACACTCATTCCATCCCTACCTGGTCGTCGGTGGCTTCTGTTACTCCCTTGGATCTGCCAATTCAATCCCATCAACTCAACTCCGCTGCCCGCTCCGCTACCTGGATCTTTCTATCTCTACACTTAAACTTGTAAATAAATACTCACCTTCGTCTTACTCTCCTTGTCCTGGTCTGCTTCTGGGTTCTACGTTAGAAAACTGTGACATGTTCCTTTTTTTCCATAGTTTATTTCTGCATTGTTTTAGTGATTCACCATAGTGAAGGCTTAGGTTTTCTGGGTCTCTGTTTTGGTTGGACAGGTTTCTCAGTATCTTTCTTAGGTTGTTGCATTCTTCATCAAACCATTTGTCATTGTTGTTCATTTTCTTCGGTTTTCTGTTTGAAATTTTTAGATTAGATATGGAAGCTGAGGTCAAATATACTGTTAACATTTTCTACTGCCAAATTTACACCTTCACTATTACAGTGGAACATTTTGTCTAGGAAGTTGTCTAGAAGGGATTGAATGTGTTGCCTAATTGTTTTTTTGGTAGGTTTCCACACTACATTCCTTCCATCTATAGCATTTCTTAATATTACTCAATTCCTTTGGCTTTGATGCCTCATGATTATTACTCTGTTCAGGTAGACTGTGATTTTGCTGTGATCTGATAGGAGTGTCAGTGGGCTGACTGAACGCTCTGAGAGACTCTGGGTTGAGGTCAGTGATAAAGTAGTCTACAGTACTACTGCCAAGAGATGAGCTATAGGAGTCCCCTCGAAGTCTACTATTGACTATGTACATATCCAACGTGCGACAGAGCTGCAGGAGTTGTGACCTGTTTTTGTTGGTTATGTTGTCATAGTTGTGCCTAGGGGGGCATATTGGGGAGGGAATGCTGTCACTTCCAGGTAGGTGTTTGTCCCCCTGTGTGCTGAGGGTGTCAGGTTCTTGTCCAGTTCTGGCATTTAGGTCGCCACAGACTAGTACATGTCCCTGGGCCTGGAAATTATTGATTTCCCCCTTCAGGATGGAGAAGCTATCTTCATTAACCTGTTTGGGCTGCAAGCCCTAAGTCGGGATCAATATGACAACAGCCACTTCAAGTGCAGGGCGCGAAATTCAAAATCTATTTTTTTTAAAATATTTAACTTTCACACATTAACAAGTCCAATACAGCATTTGAAAGATAAACATCTTGTCAATCCAGCCAACATGTCCGATTTTTTAAAATGTTTTACAGAGAAAACACCACATATTTGTTAGCTCACCACCAAATAAAAAAGAGGACAGACATTTTTCACAGCACAAGTAGGATGCAAGTAGCATGCACAAGCCAACCTAACTAACCTAGAACCAACCTAAATAACCTAGAAAAAACTACCTCAGATGACAGTCCTATAACATGTTACACAATAAATCTATGTTTTGTTCAAAAAATGTGCATATTTTAGCTATAAATCAGTTTTACATTACTGCTACCATCATAGGTACAGTCAGAAATCGCACGGGAGTAGCCAGAGAAAATACAGACACCAACGTCAACTACTAATTACACATCATAAAACATTTCAGAAAAATATATGGTGGATAGCTAATGAAAGACAAAGATCTTGTGAATAGAGCTAATATTTCCGATTTTCTAAGTGTTTTACAGCGAAAACACAATATATCGTTATATTAGCTTACTACATTAGCTAGCACACAGCAACATTGATTCTAGTCGAACGGTAGCATAGCACAGTTCGACAGATATATGAAAAAACATCCCAAATTGGGTCCTTATCTTTGTTGATCTTCCATCAGAATGTTCTCCAAGGGGTCCTTTGTTCAGAAACGTCTTTATTTCGATCCAGAACGAACGATTTCCCTCTTGAATTAGCAAGCACACTGGCAGTGCGACGCTAACCTCTCCATCTTGACAAAATTCTTGCGTCGCATCACGTCTAAAGTCCAGAATAAATTTCAATAATATAATTAAACTATATTGAAAAAACATACTTTAGGATGATATTGTGACATGTATCAAATAAAATCGAAGCCGGAGGTCATATTCACCTTTAACGAGCGTTTTCCAGGAGCCAAGTACAGGTCCTACTTCGCGCCCAGAAAAAAAAAATAAAGTGCGCAAGTCTCACTCCAAGAGGTTGTGTTCAAACCCTGGACGAGATATTCAAGTCCTTTCTGCTCTCACTTCCGCATGACACCCAGGGGAAGGCGTATGACGTGTTTCTACAGTCCTAAGTGACATGACCTTTTATAGACAAGGTCTTGAAGAGAGACATCGATGTTGGAAATCTCACTTCCGGATAGGAAATGGGCTGTAAAAATAGTTCTGTTCCACTTAGAGAAATAATTCAAACGTTTTTAGAAACTAGAGACTGTTTTCTATCCAATAGTAGTAATAATATGCATATTGTAAGAGCAAAAATTGATTAAGAGGCCGTTTGAAAATGGGCACATATTTTCCAGTTTTTCAATACGCCCCCTGCAGCCATAAGAAGTTAAAGTATGGGGATTCTAGTGGGGGACATAGGGAGCAAGCAGGAGGACATTTTTCTCTGTTAAGATAATTTCCTTTTGAATTTCTAGCCAAATGTAAAATGTTCCTGTTTTGATTAATTTAACGGAGTGAGTTACGTTTGCTCTATATCAAAGTAGCATACCCCTGAAGTCCCTTTCCTGTTTCACACCTGGTAGTTTGGTGGATGGGACTACCAGCTCTCTGTAACCTAGAGGGCAACCAGTGGGTCCGTCTCCTCTATACCATGTTTCTTGTAGGATGACAATGTCTGTATTTCTGATTTCTTTGATGAAGTTCAGGTTCCTGCTCTTTAGGCCAAAGGCAGATGACCTCAGGCCTTCGATATTACAGGATGAGATAGTGAAGGCTTTGTGTTCCATAAAGTGTCCAATGTTGTTGGTTGTGTGGTTTGGCCTCAGGCCAGTAAGTGTGAGCAGAGCCTGCTGAGCATCTGGTACATGCCATTGGCTTGGGCTAGTGTAAGAGTGGGGGTTGGGCCTGTTTGCCTGCTCACGGCCTAGGCATATATGTGACTTCCCTGTTGAGGCCCTCTTTGCAAGGGTGGGGTGCATGGGGTGGGCAGGAGGGGCATAGGTCTGATCTGAGGGGGCCTAAATGGGGGGGGGTGGACATGGTTGACTTGGGGGGGGGGGGGGGGGGGGTGTTGATTGGTTGGGATGGGGGTGTGGATGTGGCTGGTGGTGTTGTGGTCTGGATGGAGGTCCTCTCAATGAGGATCCCGGATCTGGGAGGGAGACTCGTTAGAGGTTAACAGTGTCCTTTTGAGTCTGTTCAATCAACAATCGTAGTTCCCCTGTGAAAGAGTTCTTCATGTCCTCCATAACTTCCTTCAGATAAGAACACACTCCCTTCACAACAAAGGCTGACTCCTCTGCTCTCTGTTTTTTGTTCCTCCTCAAGATAGATTAGGACTTGCTGATGGTTAGTTTCCATTTGTGTTTTGAACTGGTGCAGTTTTCCTTGAATATCCTGCTTCAGAGAATCTTGTAAATATTTCTGTCTCTGAACAATTTGTTGTTGGTTTTCCTCCATTTGACCGTGAAGGTAATCCAACCTCCGCTGCACATCTGTCTGATGAGCCTCCACACATTCACTGAGTTTGCGAATGGCATTCTCCTGCATTGTCAAACAATGATTGGTGTGTTTCCATTGATGTTTCAGTTGTCCAGTGATCAGAGAGACACCTCTCCCAGTCTCTCTGGACAAGGTAACAGGAAGGGTTTGAGGGGAGGGTAATGGCGGAGATGTTATAGGCGAGCCGGAAACCTGGGGATTAGAGTCAGTGCTATCCAACTCTCTTAGTTCATCGAGTCCTTCCACAATGTAAGAATCTTGAACATGATTACCATCAGGTGTGTCCACATTGACACAGTATGGGGTTCCAACAAAAGACATGATTCAACCTTGTGTGGATGGTGTCATGGGTGTTTCTCTTCAGGTCCCTGTTTGGGCGCCAATTCTGTAGCGGTATTTATTAGAGAGGGGTAAAGAAAGATTTTGTTCGGGCGCCAGGCAGGTATCAACCATGCCGAAAGGAAAAGAGTAGAACAGAGAGAGTACCACTACCAGACCCACACACATCAGCAGAAGAGACTGCCTAGAGTGTAGCCTGTTTACCAGATAGCCAGCAGAGAGAAAAGAGAATACACACCCTATAAAACCCACATCACAGCACAGGGTTCACCCCAACAAGAATACCTCATACAATAATAATAATAATAATGGCAGAGCAATTCAACAGCAACTTCATACAAGACAGAACCCAGTCATCAACAGAGGATTGGCAATAATCTGTATTCTCTTCCAGTGGAGGAGTGCAGAGGGTATGAATGTGGTGGGTGTTCATCGACACAACAACGGCCTTAAAAATGTCCACAATCTTCTCGGCCACATGTCCTTAGTACACCCCACCTAAATACAGTTCAAATAACCATACACAACTTTAAGCAACCTCCCTTTTAACTAAAATGTCCACCCAAATACTTCTGTCAGGGCAATAATAGTCCAGCTCCAATGAACTTCAATGGGAAGTGCATTAAGAAAATAGAGAGTCTGTTGCAGGGTAAAGCACTGGAACAATAGAGGGAAGAGAAAGAGAGAAAGGGAACAAGAGAGATCTTAGCTGTGGTCTTCAGGCGTGCCGGTGTACTGTCTGACGGTTTGTTGGTTTGTAGCTTCGCAACAATGTTGCTACTAATCCATGCGATCCATAACCGTCGCGGTCCCAAACGAAAACAACCACGACATAGAGCGATCACACCGATGATTGAGTTAAATACTTTATAACTACATACGCTGAAAACAAACAAAACTTCTGCAGCATAGCACACACAATCAAACTGTCGCGCCACCCAAGAGCACCTCCCCAAAGAGCTGACGGAGCTGTCTTTATTTCCTCCTTCCTTACTGCTCATGCGCTCTTAAAGTGGCAGCGCACGGTGAAGGCTCCGTGCAGGATTTCGCCACATGGTTATTTGATTTGATTTGGATCTCTTTTAGTCCCCATTTGGACTAATCTTCCAAGAGTCTTTAAACATTAAAATACAATTTATAATACGAACACATTTTTACATATAACACACTATTACAAACATACATAATATACTAACATAATGACCAAATAAATACTCAATCTAAAAAATATTGATTCTTCATCTACTATAGTCCCACAACATTTCTATGTATTATATTTAAATCGTTTTAAAATCATGTTTAAATGTATATATTGAAAGGTTTCTGGTTTGCTCAGTTAATTTATTCAATTTCTTTATTGAGGTTGTTGTTGTGCTGGACTGTTGTCTGGGTCTGTACTGACTGGAGTGTAATCACCTGCTGTTCCAGCTCCACCTGCCTTACCTCCAGCTGGGTAAATGTATCCTTCATTTCAATGAGGGAGTAGTACTCTGTTCTGGGAGGTTGACTTTCCGCTTGGGGTTGCTTGTCTGTTATATAATGAAGAGGTCTGGTCTGACCCGCTCGGGGTGGGGATATCTTTCTCAAGGGAGAGCTTCTCCTGCTGAGCT